>NW_007736955.1:5209-7554 GCF_000696425.1 Galeopterus variegatus
TTGTTCAAAAATTAGCAGAATGTAACTTAAAATTGTGTAATATTTCAGAGATAATTTTACACAATTTATTATAATTTTCCCAGAGAAATAACTGTGTAGTTGAGTCAATCCAAGGCGAGCACTTCACTCTGCCATCTGCCTCCTGTAACCCCTTACACTGTATTCTCTGTCAACCTATACCAAAGTCATTTGGGTTGAATATACACGTGGTGGACATGCTCGTGAGAGGTTCACTTTGCTCTTGTGAACATGACTTGGGGTTTGGAGCAGAGGCCACACAGAAGGCATGTCTGTCACAGCGAACACCTGGCTTTTTACGATTATCATACTTAACACTCAAATCCCCTCTTCTTATGGTCTTCTTAAGAATATAAGCCAGGTAGTAAAACTCAGAGCTCAAAAACAGACAAGTTATACTCTGCAGTGTGGAATTAATAGCACATAATTTTATCAGCAACATTCCTCTCTAAAAGAAATGCTCAGATTATAAGAGGTATCTGCCTTGGAATCAGGAGTGGGGAATGAGGTGAGAAATCATCAGTACTACTATACATAATTTTGTGTATTTTTTCCACAAATGAATAGACATTTCTTTCCCTTTTGGTGTCGGATGGTGGGAAGAATTGAAAGATATTATTTAAATTGCTGGGCAAGGATGCATTCAAGACATCATGCTTCTCGTATCTGTCACTCTGTCAGTGTCCACAATGCAACCTCTTCTGTCCCTTCCCATGGTTCTACCTGAATCTTACTTTCCTGGTTCTCATCCTCTCAGTACTTTTAAATATCTCTTCTGATTCCTTGCAGTCTCGTAAATACAATTTCCCTGTTTCTCAACAGTTTTCAGTCAACAAATTCAGTTAATATTTATTGATTGCCTATTATGACAATATCCAGAAATCTCCAGCCATATTCTTGACTGATCTGTTATGGTCACTCTTACAGCCCTTCTCCATTTATACACCATTGGACACCTGTCTTTTAGTTCTAATTGCTACTTTTATATCATTAGTCTTCTTTCACTCAAATTGTAGGTAGCTATACAAATTTTTGTCTTTATTTTGCTGCCAAACATCTGGAAATAGATCTGAAGAATTTATTTATGTTTTATAAATTTGTTATCTCTTCAAAATTTGTGAAAGATTAGTTGTGATTGCTTGCACAGATATATTATAAATATAGCGTAGCAGTATTGATAAAGAACTTTTTGTTTGTTGTTTAAGTATAGACATGAAATTGTGCCAGGAGTGTATTTAATGCAGAAACATATTACACAGGATCAACTTATCTAATACAAAAGAGCTAGCATTTTAGAACTAAGCTTTCTGAGACAAGTATTACCAGCTTTCATTTAAAGAATGTTTTCAGTTTGCAATGTAATAAAGTTTACACATTAAGAGGTTAAATGAAACACATACAGTTACTTAAATATGAGTAGGGACATTACAAACTCAACAGTCAACACCCAAGAAGTTCTAAATTATTTTGGGAGCCTAAAAAAAAATGTAAAAAAAGTGCTACTTTTTCATTTCAAATTATTTAAAATAATGCATTATTTTCTAAAGAAGTAGCTAATGACTTTGCCATTATCAAACTAATACTATTATACCTGCACACTACTTCTTGAAGGTATAAGAAAAGAGAAGTACTTTGAAGTTCTTAAAAAGAGAATGCTATAGAAATACAAAGTAATACAATTTTATTATGAACCAAATGCCAACATCATTAATCACTGGAAAAGAAATAATCATACTGACAATTATAGTATTTCTTTGGAGCCAAAGACCTTTTGTTGACCTAAGCTATAGCAATTCACAATTATTAATTAATCCAGTGTTCACAGAAATATTTCCTACCTAAATATAAAAAGTAGCATATTATAATAAAGAGTAACGTATATAATCAGCGTACTAAAACCTGACTAAAGCAAGTGAATTAATCTGTTTTCTCATTTAATGAACTGATATTTCTACTTGCATTCTACTGTTAAGACATTCAGAACTAACATGCTAGACTGAATACTGTATTATCATCAATATTTCAATGTATTTTGTAAATTCATTAGTGATAAATAAAAAAGTCTCATTATTTTCATTGGAAATACATTTTCAAATGACTTATTGAGAAAGTGATATGCAATTTAAAAACTCAATAGATCTAATGCTTATTAGAAATATTAGGAAATGATTTTGAAATGGAAATTGAAGGGGGATATAGGCACAGAAAGAGCAGAGCCTCCTCGTTGTAACTTGGCTGATCAGAGCAGTAGCTGCTGCACTGTCACCTGGCGCTGGAAGTGAGCCTTCCTCCCTCCATGGGAAGCACAAAGAGCAGTGACACCAGCT
>NW_007736955.1:8057-10020 GCF_000696425.1 Galeopterus variegatus
CTGGCGCTGGAAGTGAGCCTTCCTCCCTCCATGGGAAGCACAAAGAGCAGTGACACCAGCTATACTCAGCCAGCAAGAATAACCCCCCAGACCACATTTATATTTCCACAGCATGAGACAAGAGGTCATGCAGTGTCAGTGTCCATAAACACAGTTCTGGGAAGAAAAAAAATAAAGCTAAAGCATTGCTATGCTTATCATCTGACCATCTTGATCAATACCTGAATGACCATAAGAACATGGGGAAAAATAATGCACTTTAGGCAATTAACCCAAGTATCAGAAGATCATTTCTCCCCGATAGAAAATACTTGGCAGCCTGTAAAATTCTGTAAGATCTTCCCCCATTTCCATGAGGCATCTGAGATCTGTAAATCCCCAGCACGGACTGCATGTCACACAGATACAAATAAGATGTACATTTTAAACATTTTAATATTTTAAAACTAATTAAATGCCTTTTCTCAGTTGATAATACAACCCCCTCCTTTGACTTCTCCTAGTATTTCCTGTTATCTGTGCCTTGATGTTTCAAAACAAAAAATAATGAATATTAAGCTTTGGGAAAATGTATGCTATCTTGCAAAGGGATCCTTTCTTTGGCTCAAAACATCAAATAGTAGGAATTATAGAGCAAAGCCAGAGCTCCTTTAAATTGTGTTCAAAGACTTCAGCGACCTGACCTCTGCATACCTTTCCAGATTTAGCTGCTGTGACTACCCTCCCATATACTCCCCACCGCACCCCATAAGGCTGCATTTCACTAATGATGTCACCTGGCTCATTGCAATGCACCCTTTCTACAGGCTTAGTCTTTCAGTACTGCTGAAATCAGGCTGAGTATGCCTCGGTTTTATGTGGAGCTTTTCCTCCACTCCAGCCAGTTCAGAGTCCTTCACCTGGGTTCACAAGCAGGAAACCTAGAAAAAGGCATCTATCACTGGACACCAGATATGGCACACAAAAGGCCATGCAGACCCTTCGTGTCAGAAGGGAGGAATTTCATGGGGGATGTACTAG
This sequence comes from Galeopterus variegatus, assembly GCF_000696425.1. Classification (NCBI taxonomy): domain Eukaryota; kingdom Metazoa; phylum Chordata; class Mammalia; order Dermoptera; family Cynocephalidae; genus Galeopterus; species Galeopterus variegatus. Next base: position 9,078 of record NW_007736955.1, read on the forward strand.
GGCCAGTTCTGTGACCAAGGCCTAACTGAGCAGAAACTTTGGGATATCAGCATCAGAATGTTCAGTATGGGTAGAGTGGATCTGTCGGGGGTTCTTAATCAAGATAAGAATGATATAGTAATTATGATAATATCACCCATTTAGAGTGGATGCATTCACAATGTTGCAGAGACAGTGAATAAGAGATACCAGTTATCCTTACATGACGGAAATGTTTTAACTGAGCATGAAGGTCATAGCACGCATATGTAGTAGTTAGAGAACAAGGGTCCTTGAATTCCAAAGCTTGCACATTTTATATGTTTTCTCTCATACATTTCCATAATTAGAAATGGTGTGACTGTATCTAATTCAGGTCCATCAAACCAGGTCTGTCCATCATTTCTCTTCTGTAAGGAGTGACAGACTTTCTAAAGAACCTTTGTTTTTTATTTGTGTGGCTGGTGGTTCACTTTTCATTGCGTGCACAGAGCTGATTTTTTATTTATTGTTATCAGTTGCTCTTTTAAGTCTCATACAGGGTTGAAGAACAGGTAGAAGGTGGGTTTATTTTCCTCATATTGTTTGGCCTTTACTAGTAATGTTAAAAGAATATTAGCAGTAAATTGTGTTTTCTTGTTTTGTCTTCCTAGTCTATTTTCAGTGAAAATTAGGATGATGGAGACATTAAAGCAGATGATAAATTCATAAGTATTATATCTTTAATAATCTGTTGATGCCTAGTGTCTAAGAGAAACTATGACCTAAGCTGGTATTTTATGCAGAAATGTTTCTTCCATTGAAGTTAAGAGAGACTGTAGACTCTGCCTCTCCTTTCACTATTGACTGTATTCCTTCCCTTCCTCTCCCATCCTTGGTTTCTTAATTAAATTCATGTTGGCTGACACAGACTAACACCAAGGAGTGACCTTAAGCAAAAGAAGGACATACTGTAAAGTATCAG
>NW_007736955.1:10148-18926 GCF_000696425.1 Galeopterus variegatus
GACACAGACTAACACCAAGGAGTGACCTTAAGCAAAAGAAGGACATACTGTAAAGTATCAGTGATATTTGAAGTTCCCCAAGCAAAGTCTAGTGTCCTAGGACCTGAAAAGTGATTGTGAAGTAATACAGCTGCTCTTTCAGCCTGATTTTCTGTTATTCTGTACCACTGCCCTGCTCCTTGCAAAGACAAACATCTTTACCAATGTGGACGGCCCCCCAAGCAGCCTCTAAAGCAGAAGAGTCTCAGCCCACAAGTTCAAATTGACTCAGCCACTATGTGCCTCCATGTACCTCTCTTGTATATCTCAGTGCAAGTATGGACAGAAAAGGGTAGACTAAGAAATGAATTGATTCTCCCTAAGCCAAGTGTCCTGTTCTGAACTATCAAGTTCATCCAGGCAGAAGCTGGGGCTACGCATGCTCAGCAGAGAGGCCATGTGAAGACAGACACAGAGAGAAGGTGGTTTTCTGCAGGCCACAGAGAGAGGCCTCAGGAGAAACCATCTTTTCTGACACCTTGATCTTAGACTTCCACCCTCTGCAGCTGTGAAAAAATAAATCTCTCTTGTTTAAGCCACCCAGTTAGTAGTATTCTGCTAGGCCAGCCCTAGTAGACTAATACATACGTATATACATGTGCGTGTGCACGTGTGTTGGTGGAAGGCAGCTTCAGAGAATGTAGCATGGCAGAGCAGCAGATACATTTTCTAAGTGACTAGGTAAAAATTGCAAACTAAATTTTTTCTAGAAGTTGTTGCCATTTCTTCATTCTTTCTTGCAGTCTTCCTTACTTTTACCTATTTTTTTCTTTATAGAAAATGATGCTGATCTTCAGTCCTGAAAGTCTGTCCAGACCGTGTCTTCTGTAGCTCCCCATTAACAAGAATACGTTTAACAGCCATACCATGTATATCACCCAAACTCAAACACACTTTATCTAAAACCGAATTAATTTATACTTTTTTTTTCCTCTTTAAGCTCTATCTCCGTAACTGTAAAACATGCAAGTATTTGTAGAGATATTTTTGCGTCCTTGTTCTCTCCTTTACCTCTGTTCTCTCTGCCCAATCTCCTAACCAAAGCAGTCAAGCAGTAAACAGCTCTGCTTATTTTTTTCTTCAACATGTGCCTTCCTGTTTAGGTTCTCACACCCACAGTTATCCTTATTGTATCAGTAAAGAAATTAATAGAGAGCCATGTGAATGTTAAATAATATGAAAATGTGAGTGGACATTTTATAAACATTTGCAGAGACAAAAATGGATTTGCAGGAACAATTACTGTTCTGTGTATTTATTAAATAAATGTGTTAAAAAGTTCCTGGGTAACCACTGACAGGCAATGTTTAGCTCCATTCTACCGGTCAGCTAAAAGTTTTTTTTTTTTCTTTTTCTTTTTGTCTTTTTTACTGACCGGTAATGGGATCGCAACCCTCGGTGTTGCACCCGCACCGNTAATACATACGTATATACATGTGCGTGTGCACGTGTGTTGGTGGAAGGCAGCTTCAGAGAACGTAGCATGGCAGAGCAGCAGATACATTTTCTAAGTGACTAGGTAAAAATCGCAAATTAAATTTTTTCTAGAAGTTGTTGCCATTTCTTCGTTCTTTTTTGCAGTCTTCCTTACCTTTACCTATTGTTTTCTTTATAGAAAATGATACTGATCTTCAGTCCTGAAAGTCTGTCCAGACCCTGTCTTTTGTAGCTCCCCATTAACAAGAATACGTTTAACAGCCATACCATGTATATCACCCAAACTCAAACACACTTTATCTAAAACCGAATTAATTTATACTTTTTTTTTCCTCTTTAAGCTCTATCTCCGTAACTGTAAAACATGCAAGTATTTGTAGAGATATTTTTGCGTCCTTGTTCTCTCCTTTACCTCTGTTCTCTCTGCCCAATCTCCTAACCAAAGCAGTCAAGCAGTAAACGGCTCTGCTTATTTTTTTCTTCAACATGTGCCTTCCTGTTTAGGTTCTCACACCCACAGTTATCCTTATTGTATCAGTAAAGAAATTAATAGAGAGCCATGTGAATGTTAAATAATAGGAAAATGTGAGTGGACATTTTATAAACATTTGCAGAGACAAAAATGGATTTGCAGGAACAATTACTGTTCAGTGTATTTATTAAATAAATGTGTTAAAAATTTCCTGGGTAACCACTGACAGGCAATGTTTAGCTCCATTCTACTGGTCAGCTAAAAGTTGTTTTTTTTTTTTTCTTTTTGTCTTTTTTACTGACCGGTAACGGGATCGCAACCCTCGGTGTTGCGCCCGCACCGGACTCAGCCAGTGAGCGGGAACCGGTCTCCACATGGGATCCGAACCCTTGGTGGGAGCGCCACCACGCTCCCAAGTGGCGCACTCTCCAGTGCGCCACCAGGCCGGCCCAGCTAAAAGTTTTAAAGGAAGAATTTGTGATGCTCTCAGGAAAAACAAAACTTAGGGGTAAAAAAAAGCAAAATGTAGCAATTGCATAGGAATTTTGTTTTTCTCTATTAGATTATACTGTAAGATGGAATTACTGCAATGATGAAATATTGCTCAACACTTCAGATAGACTCATAGCAGGTGGAAAAGTGGCTCTCAAAAAATATGACAGAAAGTTCGGGACCTGGAAAAATATCTTATGCAAGCCATGAACACCCCAGAGTATGCTAGAAACTATGATTATCCAAAGTAATGGTGGTGTGCTATATTTGTAGGAGTTTTTTCTTATGGGTAAAATGACATGAAAAGTGACAAAAGAAAGAAGGCAGAGAATCCAGAGATGAAGGGGCTGTGCAGAACTGAAGAGTACAGGAAGGAGAAATCCTTTCTTCACCTGTCGCTGGGTTCACGGCTAGAGCTCCTCTAACTAGAGACAGACTGACAAGAGAAAAGCATAAAAACACATTTATGTATGTGTCACATGACACAAGCATGTCTAAAATAAAAACCCAAAGAGATAGGTCAGCTTGTGTATGCTCACGCTCAGGTTTGAGGAAGAGTGGACAGTCATGACTGCAAAATAACAGGCACAAACTAATGGTGATAGACTTAGGGGACTTAGCAAGGCCTGTGTGTTCAGATTCCTCTCTGTGTCCCCGTGTCTTCAGAGATAGGACTGCACCTTTCCTCCAGGAATGGGGGGGTGCCTCTTGAAGGAGGGTCTTATGGCCTGTGCCTGGGGAGAAAGGTGAGGGGAGGGCGACAGATTTCTGCATTTGTTGTTTTCTCAAATGAAAAGGTGTCATATTTGAGGTAGCATGCTCTCAGTACCATCAACAGCAACAAATCCTATTTCCTATAGTATACTGTGCTTTTGGATTAATTAAACCTTGTAACTACCACAGCATAAATTACACCTATCATTTATCTCTGAATCTAAGGTAGATGTGTAAGCCATACTGCCCAACAATAAATTTTACATGAGTGAATGGATTTATGGAGAACTATGTTTGCTATTGCTGTTGTAACACATTAGCACAGACTTAGTTGTTTGGAACAACACATGATTATTCTCTTACAGTTCTCGAGGTCAGCAGTTGGATGTCCAGTTGTGGGCAGAGCTATGTTGCTTGCACAGTCTCTGGGGAGGAGCTCTGTCCTGCATTTTCCACCTGCCTCTCTTGGCCTGTGGCTCCTTCTGCTCTGGAAGCCAGCTGTGGCCAGTGAAAGCTTTCTCCTGCTGCTGGCTTTCTGATTATGACCTCACTCCTATAAGAATGCTGTGACTTCATTGGTTCTACTGAGATAATCCAATCAAATCTCCTGTCTTAAGGTCAGCTAATTCGGTAAACTGCAACCTTAGTTTCTCCTCACCACATAACATAACATAGTCATAGGCTCTGGGCATTAGGACATGGACATTTTGGGAGGTCATTATTCTGCCTACCACAGTAGCTTTGACTATTAAATGACTAAAGGATTTGGTTGTTCTTTCATTCTTGAAATTAATTCTGTTGTTATTTTTAAAGCACATACCCACCACTGTTTTCTAGCTCCACTGCTGAATCTCAGTGCACGGACCTGTGAATCTGGAAGATACCCCACATTTTCCTTTTATATGTTCCTCAGTGGGACATATGCTGTGAAAGTCGACTCAGCCAGGGATTCTGAGGTGGCAGGCATCAGAAATCACTTCACAGGACACCATTCTCACCACAATGTCATTAATTATTTTAGATAACCTCATATGATAGAAGGAAAGATAAGGCTTAAACTAAATTGATCTAATTACAGTCAAATTAGACAATGTGGCTAAAGTTTGAGTTTAATGAGTACAAATTAACCCTGAGGACATCCCAGAAAACTCTCCAGTCACAAGAAATGAGTAAGGGAAGCCAAACAATAGCTGTCAAAGAATATAGCAGGAGGGTCAGGGTCTGGAGCGATATCTGCTGCAAGCCTTGGTGAGAAAGCCTCCTACTGCGTAGAAGTGCAGGGCCCCATTCATGACTGTCACTTTTAATATTCAACTGCCCTTTCAAGGAACACTTTTCATAGTTTTAGAGTAAAAGTCTAAATCCACCACTGTACCCAGTTCAAGCTGGACCTCGGTTGGAGTTTGGAGTAAACAGAGAAGGAGTAAGATTGCCCACGTGGACCGACCCGCTAACTCGCCACAGCAGAATAAGCCTTCTGGCAAGCATGGTTCCCAACTTGTGACTCCATAGTCTCTGCTGTAGCCTAAATTCTCATCCCTGCACATGAGATAGTTTCTGAAAACCTGCATGTGATCCTCATTAAATCCACCCTCTATACTGCTTCCAAAGTGTTGATTGTAAGCCAGATTAGGTAACTTCACTTTTAAATGCTTCACTGGGTTCCCATAGCTTCTAGGGAAACTTCCAAGTCCATGGTTTAGCTTATAGAGCTTTTCATAAACTGGCACTTGCCCCCTTGAATGGCTTCAGTCAGTGCCCCCTCCCCCATACCTACCAACCACATCACCTTCTTCCACGGTTCTGAGCTGTTCATAAACTGTGAGCAGGTTATGCTCTCTAGACCTCTGTGCCTTTGCACAAGGAGTCTCATCCAGGACGTCAATGCACATACTCTTGCCCCAACTCAAGATGCTTTTGTACTGGCGTGACCCACACAGGCTTGATGCCTCGGCTCTAATACCTCCTCCCACTGGAGACTTTTGATGAAGAGATTCCCTAAGTGATTTCACAAGCTTCCTTTGTGAATGTCTCTTATAGCACTGAGAATTCTATAATTTCCTTATTGACAAGTCTCCTTTACATTCTTGGAAGACAGAGAACATAGTCTATGTTGCTGTGTCTTCCTAATGGACTGCACAGTGGTCGTCGCATTGTAGGCACAGAAACAGCTGCAGATTGACACAGAGCAGAACTGCATTTGAAGGGAGAATTTCATTTCTTGTTTAAGTAATCTCTACTTTCATTCTCCATATGTTGAGTAAGGCAAATCATAACTAAAGCCAAAATGTTTCATTATTTTAGTTATTTTAGTTATAATAAGTTTCCATTTATATTGTCAGAGCTAGGGCTCAGACCGTCCAAACCCATTGTACAGACTGGGTCACCAGACCCCTCACATGCCAGGCTGGGTCCCCAGACCCCTCACACACAGGTCCATGCTAGGTAATTGGGAAAGATTCCAGGAGCTGTTGACAGATGGCAGAAGCTCGGTCCTCAGCTTCCTCAGTGGTAGCAGCTTACAGGTCTGGTAGCTTACAGGTCCAGCAGTGGTGGTGGCCTTGCAAAGGGTCCCAGGGGCAGTAGCAAGCAGCCTCCAGCAGCAGTCGTGGCCTCCCCATCCCCCCGGACCATCCCAGGGATGGGAGGCACCATGGATCAGAGCCACTGATCCTTTATACTTAAGTCCATAACCCAGGACACCTGGGTGCATGTTTGCTATTACACTAAACCATAACCCAGGAACACCTGGGTGCACATGCACAATTACACTAGGCAATAACCAAGGAACACCTGGGTGCATGTGCCTATTTACATCAAATGCTCGGCAAGATTCTGAACATCTGAAGGGCCCTGCCCATTTTCCTATATTTTCCTAACACCATATCTCAGGTTCTTCATTCATAAAATGGTGCTGAAAATACCAAATTTACCTCTAGGACTATTGTGGTGTGATGCTGACAATGATATTACTGATTCAAGCATTTCATAAACTATCAATTTGTAAAGGCTTTGTAGTGGATTCAATTATGTCCCCCCAAAACTCATTGAAGCTTGAATTGTGTCCCCCACGTTTTATGTATTAGAATCTTAGGCCCCACTGTGACTGTTAAGAGGGTGGGAAATCCTATTATGGTAATTTTAAAGTGGAGCCTTGAACAGGTGTTTAGGTTGTAGGACTGTGCAGTAGTGAAGGTTTTATGTATTAGAATCTTAGGCCCCACTGTGACTGTTAAGAGGGTGGGAAATCCTATCATGGTAATTTTAAAGTGGAGCCTTGAACAGGTGTTTAGGTTGTAGGACTGTGCAGTAGTGAATGGATTAAAAATGGTGGTCAGGGATGTGGTTCTGGGGGCTTTAAAAGAGACAGTCTGTCTGTCTCTCTCCTCTTTCTCTGTGCTTCACCATTCTCCCAATGTGATACTCTTTTGTCCCTGTCACCACCACTAAGACCTTCACCAGATGTGTTCCCTGGACTTTGGACTTCCCAGCCTAAGAAACTATAAGAAATTAATTTTGTTTTCTTTCTAAATTACCCAGTTCCAAGTATTTTGTTATAAGCAACAGAGATGGACTAATAAAGCCTCTTAGTAAGAATTATATACAAGTATTTTTTACTCTGTTCTAGTTGCATACTAAAAAGAATTTGGCAATTACACTTGAACCTATACTATCATGTCATGGCAGTTTTATGTTGACCTAAAAAGAAACTGAGACCAAATACATATCACAAAGATTTTTGAGCCAGTATGATTGCTACTAGGGAGACACATAGATCAGGTAGCCCTGAAAATGTGTTCTGAAGAGGGCCAGCAGAGCTTAACATTTTATAATCACAAGAAGGAGGAAGTATCAAAGGAGAGAGAGGACAGCCCCACCTAATCACTTCATCAGTTCATCTATCAGCTGTACATGACATGTAGATTTGGGATTGTTAGTAGTTACATCCTACATGCAGGCATCTAGGGTAAGGATAATATGAAGTATTCTAGGTTATTTTTTGGTTTTGTGGCACCATATGGTTGCTTCTAAGTAAAATGGTCTTATAATGTGTTCCAGGACAGGTGGATGAGATTGCTGAATTATCCCAGATTTCCCAAGGCACTATAATTTAGCTCACCTGGTCAGAGCATATTATTTTGGTTATCAGTTGGTCCTGTTAAAGAAAAAACAAATCATTCAATGGTAATTGTTAAAACACAGTAAGGAAGACTTTATTCAGAACTATGGTGATAGGTATAGGTATCACTGCAATGGTATCTTTCAGTAAAGAAAAGAGATTGGGGCCAATTCCAAAAACAGTGTGAACAAGTGGGAATTTATAGCCAAGGAGCAAGGTAGGGGTCAGTGGATGGAAAATTGCCAAAATGAAATATCAGGGGTGTTACATAGCTTTGAAATCATTCTAGACACATCATTTGGTACCTGAAGGATGTATGTTTTGCTGTAATGAGAATGTAGAGTCTATTTCCCCCACGCTTTGAGAATGTGACCTTTTCTCAGATCCCATGTGTAAGGGTTATAGCTACTCCCCCTCCCCTTGGGAACTCCTTCTACCCTCAAAAATGTGTCACACCTTATCAGACCCCATATATGAGTTACTGACCTCAACTACTGGACTTCAAAATATGCATAAGCCTAAGAGTTTGACAGACACATTAGGAGCTTACAGGCTGCACTGTTGGCTACTTCTCCAAATGCCTTGAGCTCTGGCAGCGGTAGGACTCTGAGCCTGGAGCCTTTGAAGCCTGACCACCAACACAGGCAGCACCCTATAGGATCCAGGGACGTTCTGAGTCCTCACAGACAGCTACGTCCATCCTAACTGAGCAACTAGACTTTCATAATTTTGGAACTCACTCCCAGCATGGTTAATGTGGCTCGTCTCTTGAGTGCATTCCCTGTGAGATTTGTTCATGTTATTCTCCTTAATCGTTGTGAACCTTAGAAAAAAACCTTAGTCTGGAAATGAACCATGTGTTTTGTGAAATCATACTATCAGGCTGAGCTCACAGACCCTTCAAACCCATTGTACAGACTGGGTCACAGACCCCTGCTGGGCTGATCACAGACCTCTCAAACCCATTTTGTGCAAGCTGGGTTACAGACCCCTCATATGCAGACTGTGTCACAGACCCTTCACATGCAGGTCACAAGCTAGGTAATTGGAGAAAGATCCTGGGAGCCACTGACAAGAATGAAATGCTTCATTTGGACGTGAGCTCAGTCCCCAGCCTCCTCAGCAGCAGCAGTTTACAGAAGCCTCCAGCAGCAGCAGTGGCCTGGTGGACTCTTGCAGACACCCCAGGGGACACTGTGGATCAGAGCCATTTGTCCTTTATGCTTAAGTCAGATAACCCAGGGACACCTGGGTGCAAGTCAGATAACCAAGGAACACCTGGCACGCATGCGCAATTACATCAGACATTAACCAAGAAACACCTGGGTGCATGTGAGCAATTAACATATTGACATTATACAGGCTAGGTCATGCTCGGCAAGATTCCAAACATCTGAGGGAGCCTGACAATTTATTTCAATTTCCTTACACATACTTTGATCATCTCCTTGTTTTCACCACACAGAACAAGGGGTAATGGGGATTCTGGCTAAACTGACCTAAC
>NW_007736955.1:19925-21043 GCF_000696425.1 Galeopterus variegatus
GTTGTTTGAGCTTTTTTTTTTTTTTTTTTTTTTACAATTTACTTAAACACTTAGGTTTAAAAGCCTTTCTGGCCTAATATCTGCATTCATTGAACATCATCCAAATTCCGACTGGGAGTTACATATTCATAACACTTGCAGATCTTACCACATTGTACTTATTAGTACAATGAGACTCAGCTTTAGTCCCCATAAAAAATATAATGTTTCCACAGTGCAGGATGACAGCATATTTAAATTACAATAAGGCACAAATACAAAGAGAAAACAAAAACATTCCAAGAGGTTTGTTGACTACAAAAGCTTAAGTCAAAGGGGACTCTATCATCAATCATAGAATCAGCCCAGCAGTATCAAAGGGCAACTTTCAGTGCCAGTAAACACCAGAGTGAGTGCATTTCACACCCAATAAAAGCAAATTGAATTACAATGTGTTACAGTTGAAAGGAACATTTCAAGTTACTAAAACAATCATCTTACTTTGTCTTATGAGAAACTGCCAGCCTCTCCCAAGCGGTGCCCAGGGAGCCCACAATAGACACATTCACCTACATTTTGTATCAGTTTTCTGTTCCTAACTATTGTGTCATCCCCCAAATGGTGACTTATAAAAACAATAATCCTTTANTCTCCTTGTTTTCACCACACAGAACAAGGGGTAATGGGGATTCTGGCTAAACTGACCTAACAGGACTCATGCTGAAGATAGGCCAGGGTGATCAGACATCACCTGGGGAATGGTGATGGATGAAGAACCTGATCAGATATTGATGAGGGTGATCAGATATTGAGGGTGGAGGATCTCAATAAACTAATTTAGCAGGGTTCTTTGCTAAAACTAGATTTTACAAAGATGGACCTAGGAGAAGCTTTAGGAGCCTGATTAAACTTTGGCCAAGCAAAGAATCTTTGTCAGTTCTTAAACTTGAAAGGAGTTTCCTGGCTAAAGTACTTTTCAGAGGTCAGATTCTCTCCCATTTGCTGGAGGAAGGAGAGATGAACGGAACAAAGGATCTCTAAAATAAGTCAGAAAAGTAAATATGCTGTTCTTTTGTGTGTGTGTGTGTGTGTGTGTTTTGTTTTGTTGTTTGAGCTTTTTTTTTTTTTTTTTTTTTTAC
>NW_007736955.1:22248-23913 GCF_000696425.1 Galeopterus variegatus
AAAAAAAAAAAATAAAAAAAAAAAAAAAAAAAAACAATAATCCTTTAAGATCTTAAGCACTTTCTATGGGAGCGACTTGCCTGGGTTGTTTGCAGGAAGCTGCAGTCTGGATGTGGGCCGTGGGCCTCACAACAATCTCCACTCCCTGGGCTGCAGTGGAGACGCACTTCACACTGGCTGCTTCCTGTCTCTGGAAGTGGTGATGGCTGACTCTCCTCTCACTGTTTCCTCCTATCTCCCCTTTAAGATAATGCCTCTGGCATAGAAGTCACAGTTGTGTGCCTAAGGTTTCTTTTCAGGATTTCTGAGGGTAGCTTGACCCAACCCAAACCAGGCTAGGCTGGCCCAGCCCCGCAGATATCCCTACCCAGCCTGTGCTGATGTCCGACCTTTGCCATCAGTGGGCGAGGGCTCCACCTCCAGATCCTGTTGATGCTGCTGTCTTCTGAACATGCAGAAAAACTGCCCTGGGGCAGATCACTGAAGGACTCCTTCAAACCCTTTGACCAGTCATGATCCCCCATACCTTGCACCACCTCTAACCACTTCCCCATAAATGTACCCATCCCCATTGTGGGGAAGGCAGATCTGAGATACTAATCTCTCACCTTCTCACAATGGCCTCCTGTGATTAAACCTTCTCTCTCCACTGTAAAAACAAGTGCTTTGGTGATTAGCTTTCCCTGGCATGTAGGCAAAGAAATCCCACTCTGTTTAGTAACAGCTATTAGAAGGAGACAGAAGCTGCTAAGAAGCTCCTCCCCACAGGGACCCCTCCATAGGGCTCATGGCACGGCTGCTGCTTCCTCAGCAGTGAACGGCCCAAGAGAACAATGCAGAAGCCACTAAATTTTAGGCCTGGCCTCAGAAGGCAAGCATAATTATTTCCATAACATTTTATTGGTGACACAGCCTGTTCACTGTGGGAGAGGAGATAAAGGCACTAGCACCAGCAGGCAAGCATCATGGAGCTACCGTGAATCTGGCAACGCTTCTTTCACTTTGCTGACTTCCCTGAATTCTCCCACAGTCACTGCTTCCACTGCAACATTCTCAAATGGTAGCACCACCCCACTCCATTTTTAATTCCTACTCCCAAACCTCTACCGATCACTAAGTTGAGTAGTGGGTCAGAGACCTCCTTGCTCTGCATTTCTGCTTCCAGATAAGTGCTCCCCATGTGCTCACAAAAAGAACAATGACATTCTAGTTCTTGTCATTGACCAACCTGTCAGTCACCCTCATTTCTCATCAACTTTCTGTCATCTGCTACACAGTTTTTTGTGCCACCTTCAAATAGAGCTCCCTACACCCTCATAGCGTTCGCTATCTGCTTCTGTGGAATTGCTTGCTTAACCTAAGTAACTCCATTTTACCTACCGTCTGTCCTGCAGACTACCCCCCCTTCTACATGAGAAACCATTGACTTTCTCATAGAAACAAAAACAATTGCATAGAAACAGGAGCCATACACAGTGAACTATTACATGGGAACAGGAACCATACACAATGAAAACTTGTATGCTTGATTGCTCAAACGGCTCATTCTCAGCCTCTGTGACCTAGTTCCCTAGCTTGTTTTGTGCACCTGGACAAACCCATGCGCCAACAGGATGTAGTTTTTGCCTTTAAAAACCCTACAAGACCAAGGCCCGATGCCGCTCT
>NW_007736955.1:24011-30525 GCF_000696425.1 Galeopterus variegatus
TTAAAAACCCTACAAGACCAAGGCCCGATGCCGCTCTTCCTTGATTGCTCCTTGAGAGACGGACGCTGGCCAGTTGGAGTGAATAGACTGCCCTTTTCTGCACGAGTGGCGTGTAAGTGCATTTCTTGTGGGAGGGGGCCTCACAACAATCTCAAGCCATACCACCAGTTTGCCTACGAGGGTAGCAAACAGAATCTCCCACTTCTCACATCTTTACCCTTCTCTTCTCCAAATAAGTGCATCCATTCCACTTAAGCAATACAAGCACATGATTACACCTCAAAATTTCAAAATCAGGTACCTGTCACCCAGACAATTTGCTCACTTTAAAAAATATATAATTTTTTTTTCTATTTTGGAATAATTTTAGATTTACAAAAAGGTGGTAAAGATATTAAAGTTCCTATGTGTGCCTCACTCAGTGTCAGGTTTACCTCGTGTTATCATCTTAGGTGGTTGTGGTAATTTGTCAAAACTAAGAGACCCACACTGGCACATTACTACTGATTAAACTCTAGTCTTTGTTTGGATTTTGCCAGTTTTTCTATTAATGTATATTTTCTGTTCTAGGATCCAATCCAAATACCACATTTCATTTACCCATTGCTATGGATCAAATGTCCCCCCAAAACTCATTGAAGCTTGATCCCCATCGTAACAATGCCATGAGGGTGAGGAATCCAAATATGGTACTTGAAAGGTGAGGCCTTTAAGAGGTGGTTGGGTTGTGAGGACGGTGCCATCACAGATGGGTTGATCTGGTCCATTCAAGGTGTAGAGGGCATAGTTCTGGTAGTTTTGTAAGGAGGGCAAGTGAGAAGCTCAGCTCACTCTGGCTCCATCCCTTCTCACCATGTAACACCCTGGCTGCCACAGAACCCTGTAGAGAGTTCCCACCCAGGAGAAGTATCTCACCAGATGTGCCCCATAGACCGTGCATTTCCCAGCCTCCAAAACAAATCAATTTCATTTATTTATGAATTTTTCAGCTTCAGGTTTTCTGTTATAAGCATCAGAAATGGACCAATACCCCCATCATATCTCTTTATTCTCCTTGGGTCAGTGACAATTTCTCAGCCTTTCTTCTGTTTTTCATGACCTTAGCAATTTTGAATATTGGACAGATATTTAGTTACATTAACATTTTCCTTATGAGTAGACAGGGCTTGTGGAATTTCGGAAAGAATATCACAGAGGTGAAGTGCCCTTCTCATCACATCATGTCAGGAGACATATAGCACCCACAGGACACTATGGTGCAGTTAATGGTGATTACTTGGGTGAGGTAGTATTTGCCAGGTGTTTGCACTGTAAAGTTATTATTCTTCCTTTTCCATACTGAATTCTTTGGAAGTGAGTAATTAAATCCAGCCTGCACTTAAGGGGTGTGGAATTAAACTTTACCTCTGGTAGGGTAGACTATCTACATACGAGGATACTCCAAAAAATTTGTGGAAAAATGGAATTAAAAGATAATATGAATCTCTCAATAAACTTTTTGAAGACCCCTCATGTATTATTTAAGTTTTCCTGTAAGGAAGAGCTGTCTTTTCTCCCCTATTTACATATGTATGTATGTGTGATGTATATATTTATATCATTATGGACTCATGTAATTTTTTTATACTTAAGGTTATAACCTCCTTAACTCACTTGTTCAACTACTCCAGCTACTACCATTCTTTAATGTGATGAGTCATTCCCATCCACTGAGTCTGGTACTTTTCTCTCCAATCTATAAGCTGTCTCTTTCCTGTTATGCTTCTTTTCCTCTTGTTTCATTGTGCTGAACCTCAGAGCAAACCTAGTGAGAAATATGCATGAGAATAGACTAAAACTGCCACAAGTTAATGGTTACCAAACAGAAATGGACTTTCAAAATTTGTGAATAATTCTAATAAGTTTCTCTAACTTAATCCTAGCAATGACTATTTTAACACATATGTATATATATATTTAACTTTTCTTTTTTAGGAAAATTTTAGATTTACAAAAACATTGTACAGAAAATACAAGAACTCCACTTGTCATTCCCCACTTTCTGCTCCCACACAATTTCTCCTATTAACATCTTGCATTAGTGTGATACATTTGCTGCAAATGATGAACCAATATGAATGTATTATTATTAACAAAACTCCATAGTTTACAGTATGATGTGCAGTTCTACGGGTTTTGGCAAATGCATCATATCACATATTCACTATTACAATATCATACAAAATACTTTCACTGTCTTAAAAACTCCCTGTACCTCACCTATTCATCTCTTTCTTCCTCCCACAATGCCCCTGGCAACCAGTGATCTTTATATTGTCTTCAGAGTCATGCCTCTCCCTCAAGCTGTATCGTCAGAATCATACAGTATCTAGCCTCTTCAGACTGGCTCCTTTCACTTAGCAAAATGCATTTGAGATTTCTCTGTGTCTTTTTGCAGCCTGATAGGTTATTTCTCTTTGTCACTGAAATAATAATCAATTGTATACATTACTGCAGTCCACTTATCAATGCACCTATTGATATGCATCTCGTTAGCCTTCAGGTTTTGGCACTTATGAATAAAGTGGTATAAGCGTTTGTCCACAGGTTCAAAAAAGTTCATGAAAAGATTCATATTAATTCTATTTTGTCCATGAACTTTTACAAGTACCCTTGCTAGTGTTCATCTCATTTGGTAAATACCCAGGAGCATGAGTGAGAGTTCCTGCTTCACCCCATCCTCCTCATCATCTGATTTTGTCAGTGTTTTGAATTTCAGTCATTCTAATAGGTGTGCAGTGATATCTCATTTTTTAAATTTACCATTTCCTGATGACATAGGATGTGTGTGTGTCTTTTTACGTATTTATTTGTCATCTATGTATCTTCTTTGATGAGATATCTGTTCAGCTCTTTTGCCCATTTGGTAATTGGGTTATTTATTTTTTTATCGTTAATTTAAAAGAGGTTTTTGTATAATTTAGATACCAATTCTTTATCAGATATGTGTTTTGCAAAAAGTTTCTTCCAGTCTGTGACTTGTCTTTTCATTATATTTAGAGTGTTTTTTGAAGAGAAGTTTCTTATTTTAATGAAGTCCAACTTAACTTTCTCTTTCACAGATCATGCATTTGGTGTTGTGTCTAAAAAATGTCATCACCCAACCCAATGTCACCTAAACTTTCTTCTGTGTTACCTTGTAGGTGTATGGTCTAGCTTTGCATTTTACATTTAGGCATATGATCCATCTTTGTGAAAAATGTTAGATCTGTTTATACATTTGCTTCTTTTTGCAAGTAGATGTCCAGTTGTTTCAGCACCAACTACTAAAAAGACTCTTTCCTACACTGAATTTCCTATTCCCTTTTGGTAAAGACCATTTGACTCTGTTTCTGAACTTGCTATTGTGTTCCATGATCTATTTGTCTGTTACTTAGACAATAACCCATTGCTCTGATAATTGTAACTTTATGGTAAGGCTTGAAGTAAATAACTCTCCAACTTTGTACTTCTCAAATATTATGTTGCCTATTCTGTCTCTTTTACCTTCCCATATAAACATTAGAATCAGTTTGTCAATATGCACAAAATAACTTGCCAGAATTTTTATTGGTATTGCATTCAATCTATAGATCAAGTTGGGAAGAATTGAAATCTTAATAATATTAACTCTACTTATCCAAAAAAATGATAAAGCATTCATTTATTTAGATTTTGTTTGAGTTCTTTCATCAGTTATGCAGTGTTTCTAATGTAGATCTTCTAGATATGATTAGGTTTATACCTGATTATTTCTTTCTATGCTAATGTAAATGGTGCTTTTCAAATTCCAATTGTTTATTGTTGGCATATGGGAAAGAAATTGAATGTTGTATATTAACATTGTGACCTTGCTATAATTACTTAATAATTCCAGGAGTTTTTCGGGAAACTTTTTGAAATTTTCTACATCAACAGTCATATCATCTCTGAACAAAGACAATTTTATTTCTTTTATTTATTTTATTTGTATATCTTTTATTTTCTCTGTCTTATTGCATTAGCTCATACTTTTGGTAGTTTAATAGAATTGGTGAGAGGGGATATTCTAGTTTGTTACTGACTTAGATGAAAAACATCTGGTTTTTTTACTTCTACATATAATTTTTGCTGGAGTTTTTATAGATTTTTTTTCAAGTTGAGGAAATTCCTCTCTAATCCTAATTTGCTGCGAGTTTTTTAATCACAGATGGGTGTGGGATATTATCATGTGATTTTTCTGCATAAATTGGTACGATCTTGCCATAAGAATTCTTTTTTTTTTTTGCCTGATAATGTGAAGAATTACATTAATCAGTCTTGAAATGTGGATTCTGTCTTGCATACCTGGAATAAATCACACTTGGTCATGGTGTGTAATTTTTTTATATATATTGTTGGACTTGATTTGCTAAAATTTTGTTGAGGAAAGATAATTTCTCATCTGTAATTATCCATAATTTCCCTTCCTAGTAATGTCATTTTCTGGTTTTGTTATTATAGTTATGCTGGCCCCATAAAATGAGTTAGGAAGTATACTCTGTACTATTTTTGAAAGAGATTTTACAGAATTGGTAAATTTCTCCCTTAAATGTTTCATAGAATTCACCAATTAAATCATGTAGGCTTACTATGTTCTGTTTTGGAAGGTTAATAATTGTTAATGCAAATTTTAAAATAGTTATAGGCCCATCTAGATGATCTGTTCTTCTGATACTCGTTTTAGTAGATTTTGTCTTCAAAGAATTGGTCTATCTTATCCCAGTTATTAATATTTTGGTATGATATATTCAATATCCATGGGATCAGTAGTGGTGGCCCCTCATAATGAATGATATTAGTAATTTGTGTCTTCTCTCTTTTATTTTTCCCTTGGTTAGGCTGTCCAGAAGTTTATCAATATTTTTTATTTTTTTTCCAAGCCCCAGCACTTGGTTATTTTGATTTTCTCTATTAATTTCCTGGTTTTGGTTTCATTGACTTTTCTCTAAATTTTATTATGTCTTGTGTTTTGCTTATTCAGGATTTAATTTTCTCTTCTTTTTCTACCTTCCTAGGATGGAAGCTTAGATTATTCATATTAGATCTTTCTTCTTTTCTCATATATGCATTAGTGCTCTAAATTTCCCTCTCAGCTCTGCTTCCACTGCATCCTACAAAATTTTATAAGGTGTATATTTATTTTCATTTAGTTCTAAAAATTTTTTTTATAATCTCTTATGTCATTTTTCATTTATATGTTTAGAAGTGTGTTATTTATCTGCCAAATATTTTGGGGGTTTCTAGCTACCTTTTTAAAATTGCTGTCTAGTTTAATTCCATTGTCTTCTGAGAGTATACTTTATATGATTTCTGTTGTTTTTAAGTTGTTAAGGTGCATTTTGTGACCCAGAATTCAGGGAATATTCCATGTGAACTTAAAAGAATGTGCATCCTGCAGTGGTTGGATGAAGTAATCTATAAATGTCAGTCATATCCCGTTGATCGGTGGTGCTGTTCAGGTCCACATTATCCTTACTGAATTTCTGACTGCTGGCTCTGCCAGTTACTGAAAGAGTGTTGCAGTCTCCAAGCATAACAGGGGATTTGTCTATATCTCCTTGCAATGTGTTTTTGCCTTTTTTCCTGACTCATAATTTTTGTCAAATGCCTGACATGATACATCAGGCAAATGAAACTGAGTTAGAGAGGACTTCAGTGCACTTCTTATGTTTGTCCAGCTAGGAGTTAGGCTGTGTTTACTGTTTACTGTACCTGTTGGTGTCAGAGACTAAAATTTCCTCTGGAGTCTTGTTTTTGTCTCTCCTATTGTCTTTGTTTCCCTGAAAATCCTTTTTAAATAAGGTCTGAACTTTGTATTTCTTTTCACCGATAAACCCCTGTTATACAGGAGCCCTATCCATCTGGTAGTAACATATGAGGGTAGAAAAGTGTTCTATAATCCTGTGATTAGGTCTCAATATTTTATTGAGCTTGTGGTCCCAAACAGTGACCTTTATAATTGTTTCTTAGTTTTAAATTATTATTATTATTATTATTAACCTTTAGGTGGAATAGGAAAGCTGTAAAAGACTGGAGTTGGGTGTTTATCTTTCCCCACATTGAAAGCTAGAGGTGCTGGAGCTGGGAAGTTCCTTCCCCCATATCAGTTAAACTCTGATAAACTACTTTCCCTTGAGTGTAGTCTTTTCTTTAGGAACATACAATGTTGTGGGCATATTTAAAAATAGCTACTTTTCGCCTCCCCATCATGAGCATAAGAATATTTTTTTCTTATATCCACAGTCAAGACCAGGTGGGGCTCCTGGAGGTAAAACTCATCAAAGCATAGGCCCTTCCCTATGTCTGGGCCTCCAGCACCTTTTAATCTCCCAAGCTAGTCCACTCTCAGTCTCCAGCAATTTTCAGCCACCCCACCAGCAGTCCCACCCAGCGCTGGCACCAGCAGCACTTTCTGATTGTTCGGTGCTCCTGGCAAGGTGTGACTTTCTGTGTCCACCTGTTTTTCCAGCATTAG
>NW_007736955.1:30932-37191 GCF_000696425.1 Galeopterus variegatus
GGAAGAATTAACATTGTGAAAATGTCCATACTACACAGTTATCTACAAATTCAATGCAATCTCCATCAAAATTCCAATGACATTTTCTCCAGAAATGGAACAAACTATCCAGACTTTTATATGGAATAACAAAAGACCATGCATAACCAAAGCAATTCTGAGCAAAAAAAAAAAAAAAAGCTGGAGGCATAACACTACCTGACTTTAAACTATACTATAAAGCCATAGTAACCAAAACACCATGGTACTGGCATAAAAACAGACACACTGGTCAACGGAATAGAATAGAGAATCCAGAAATCAACCCACACACCTACAGCCATCTGATCTTTGACAAAGGCACCAAGCCTATACACTGGGGAAGAGACTGCCTCTTCAGCAAATGGTGCTGGGAGAACTGGATATCAATATGCAGGAGAATGAAACTAAAGCCATGCCTCTCACCATATACTAAAATGAACTCAAAATGGATTATAGAATTAAATATACACCCTGAAACAATAAAACTTCTTTAAGAAATCATAGGAGAAACACTTCATGAAGTAGGACTGGACACAGACTTCATTAATATGACCCCAAAAGCACGGGCAACCAAAAAAAAAAAAAATAAATAAACAAATGGGATTATATCAAACTAAAAAGCTTCCGCACAGCAAAAGAAACAATTAGCAGAGTTAAAAGACAACCAACAGAGTGGGAGAAAATATTTGCAAAATATACATCTGAGAAAGGATTAATATCCCCTTAAGTTTTTTTCTAGTAGTTTTACAGTTTCAGCTCTTACATTGGAGTCTTTAAACCATTTTGAGTTGATTTTTGCATATGGTGAGAGATAAGGATCTAATTTTGGTCTTCTGCATGTGTCTATCCAGTTTTCCCAGCACCATTCATTGAAGAGACAGTCTTTGTCCTTTCCCATTTGTGTGTTCTTGTCACCTTTCTCAAAAATCAATTGACCATAAATGTGTGCAGTTATTTCTGGTATTTCTATTTGGTTCCACTGGTCTATGTGTCTATATTTATGCCAATACCATGCTGTTTTGATGACTGTGGCTTTGTAGTATATTTTGACGTCAGGTAGTGTAAGGCCACTAGCTTTGTTCTTTTTGCGGAAGATTGCTTTGACTATTCAGGATCACTTTTTTCTTTGACATAGTCAGCCAGTTTCTCTCACTTAGATTAACAGCATTTACTTAAAAAAATACTTTATGTTGATAAAACGGATATATATAAGTGCATTGCATATAATGTATAATAAAATGAACTAGTATATACCCAATACTCAGCTGAAGGAATAGCAGTATCAGCATCACTGAAGTCTACTTGTGTCTCTCCTGATCATGTTCCTTCACCTGCACCTTGAAAAAGAGACAACCATTTTAGTGCATGTTTATAATTTCCTTTCTTTTGTTTATGATTATAAAGTGTGTATCTGTGTGTATTCCAATTTAATACTAAATGTACTATGATTTTGTGACTTACCTTTTTACACTATATGTTACGTTGCTGAGAATAACACACAGTTTTTGGGCAGACTTCAAAAAAATTTTTTGGCTAATGCATTGAATTCTGTTGTGTGATTACCCAGCAATTTATTTTTCTAAGTTCCACTTGATAATTATTTCAAATATTTATAATTTTAATTTTTTAAAAAATTTAATTAATTTATTTTTTCTGTTAGATACAATGAGTAGGATTGCAGGGCATTAAGTTACACATTTTAAACTTTACTGGATACTTCCAAATTGTTTTCCAATGGAGTTATATTAATTTGTATTAACATCAGTATGTAAAAATTTATGATTCTTCCACGTTCTTCAATAACTTTAAAGAATGGTGGTTGTAAAATATTAGTGAAATCATTATGACCTTAATTTATATTTATTTGATTATAAAGATGTTCAAAATTTTTTAAATATATTTTTCTTTCTTCTTTGAAACATTTTTAAATAGATTTATGCATTTTTCTTTTGGGTTGCTAGAATCTGTGCTACAAATAATGGTGTATGTTTACAAACTCTCTCCTCTTGAACAGTCAGCTACAGTGCATGTGTGTGTGTTTGTACATATACATGAATTCTTGTTTGCACAGTGGTGTGTTGGTTGGACATATACCACTTCCAAAATTTGCACCTAAAACTTTTTTCATTATTTGCAAAATTCTAGCTATTGCATCATCATCCAATAGATCTTAAAGATCTAATGAAGGATTTGAGGTCCCAGGTTATAGTGAGCCACTCATAAAGGAACTTATCTTTGAATCACCAATTGAAAGGCCACATACTAAATGGAAAATAAGACTGAAACATGAATGAGTAATAAAACTTATCATGTAAAGTCACTCAGATTTTCAGGGCGATTTGTTACAGTAGTTAGCCAACATTAATTCATCCAGTGTATTCCTTTTCTCATTATTATTCATGTATTCAGGATGCTAGAAATTTTTTTAGTTTACATGGGGAAAGTATTTTCTCTCCACTTTAGACTGTCTCACACTCCTCATAGTATAGTTTTATATTGAAAGGTCTTAATTTTAAATTATTCATGTTTGAGAGTCTTTTCCTCAATGCTTTGTCATATTTTCATCTTTAGAAATCTATAGTGACTTCGAGGTGACAGAAATACTTATTTTCTTTTAAGTATTTTACATTTTTATCTTTCATATTTAAGTCTTTACTCCACCTGGAATTGAATTTTGTGTCTTGTGTAAGAAAGGATCTAAATGTATTTATTTTTCCATATGAATAAAAATTGTTTGAGTACTTCTAATTCAGTACTACATCTTTCAGCATTGATCCCAATAAAATATTAGGTTTCATATATATGAGTCTTTTCCTGGAGTGTCTTTTCTGTTTCATTTATATCTATTCTTGCATTCTTGTAAAACTTATTTATCTACTACAATTTTATATCAAGATTAAATATTTGTTGTAGAAAATTGCTCTCAAATTTTTCTTTAAGAATATCTTAACTACTGTGTGGGTCTTGTCTTTCTGTGTAAAATCCTAATTAGGTTTTGAGTGGAATTGCATTTGGTAGTAGACAACAATTTGAAGAAAACTCATAACACTAAGATATTAAATTTTTCCATCGTTAAACTTGCTAAACTATGTTGTTATAGGGTTTTTTTGTTTTTCAAAGATGTATAAGAAAGTTTTAAAATTTCCTCCACAGCTCTGTTTAATTATCCTTAGGTAACTTTGAGTTTGATATTGTAAGTGCTGTTTTTTTAAAAATTATGTTGTCTTTGACATTGATATATAGAAAATCAATTACTTTTTATTTTTCAGGATTTATTTCCAGCAAGCTTATGTAACTCTCCTTTTAATTGTAATAATCTATTTGTAAATTATTTGGGATTTTCTTGTGGAAGCAAATCAGCTTGAAATGAAAATTTGTTGCCATTCTGCCTAGGTTCTCCAGGATAGTATTGGAGAGAAGAAAAAATAGTAGGCAGACTGCTTTGTCCTTGTTTTATATACAGTGCTTGCTGTGGATTTTGGTAGATGCTCTTTATCCATGAAGGAAGCTCCATCCTGTATCATGTGCTGCATTTAACTTGATCAAATATTTTCTCCACCTGCTGATGTGGTTATGATGTATATATGCACATGGATATATTATATAATATATGTGCACATAAATATGTAAGTATTACACAATATGTAAACTTTTGACCAGCTGATAAGTAACATATGGTAAATTACAGTAATATATTTTCTAAAGATATACAAACTTCGATCATAAACAAAATACACTTTATATATTGCTGAGTTTCGTTTATCAATTTTTTTATATATTTATATTTGTGAGAGAGAATGGCCTATATCTGACCATAATAATAATTGATGAGTATTATAATTGGCCTATAATACTGTTTTATTCATGCAGTAATACTTTTAATGTATGTTTCTTTTCTTGTCTATGTGTTGTTATTACCATAGATTTATGTATATTATTAATATATGTATTCAAACAATAGGCTTTTAATTCTTCTGTTATATTTCCTATTTTTAGTTTTAGTTTCTTATTATCTCTTCTTTTATGTCAATTCATTCTTTTGTTAGTTTTCAGCTTTTGTTAGTGGCACAGCTTGTTGATTTTTACCATTTCTTATTTTTCAATCAGCTTTTTAAAAATTAATTAATTTTAAGTTGACATTTATTGATTGTATGTATTTATGGGGTGCAGAGGTATATTTCAATACATGTTTACAATGTGTACTGAGAACAGCTGAGCCCCTCTCTGCTAGACATTTGAGAACATTCAGTAAGTTATTGTTATAGATACCTAGCACTACTGCATGCCACTAGAACATATTTTTCTTATCTAACTGTAATTTTCTATCTGTTAACCAACCTCTCCACCATGACCCTGTCAACAAGCTTTTAAGGGCATGAATTTTTATCTAATGCTATTTTAGTTGAATACAGCATTGAAATGCTGTATGTTGATAATGTAGATTTTTTTTTTAGGTTACAGAGATTCATTTTCATTGTTGATATCAATCCTAATTTCATGTGTTTAGTGATTATGAGGATAGTATGTTTTATAACAATGTTTGAAATATGTTGACATTTACCTCATGGAAAATACATGGTCGGTTTTTATAAATGTTTCACAGTTACTTAAGGAAAATATAGTAAAGATTAGGTACAAGATTAATGTCAATTATATTGTTTGTACCTTTTTGCTCATGTATTTTGTATATTTTACACACTGTTTTACAATATCATTTATAGACAAGCTTGACAATCGAACTAACTCAATTACTACACTAATATTTTTTTTCCAAAATGACATTAATTTAGTTTACATATAATATTTAATTCATTTTCAAGTATAAGTTATCAAGAGAAGACATACTTTAAAACAATGATGGAAAAACACTGCTCTGTGGAAACATTTGAGGCTTATTTTACTCTTCATGCCCCTGACATTTTCTAGTACTCCCAATTCAACTTCAATGCCTTCCCCAAGCTCCTTTTCCTCTTCTTCTTTGAGGGTCCAATCCTTCATCTCTGTAATGAAGTCCTAAAGAACTTGCATTTTCTTTTGTCAATTTTCTGAGATCTTGGCCAAATTGATTTCTCTNTTGATATCAATCCTAATTTCATGTGTTTAGTGATTATGAGGATAGTATGTTTTATAACAATGTTTGAAATATGTTGACATTTACCTCATGGAAAATACATGGTCGATTTTTATAAATGTTTCATAGTTACTTAAGGAAAATATAGTAAAGATTAGGTACAAGATTAATGTCAATTATATTGTTTGTACCTTTTGCTCATGTATTTTGTATATTTTACACACTGTTTTACAATATCATTTATAGACAAGCTTGACAATCGAACTAACTCAATTACTACACTAATATTTTTTTTCCAAAATGACATTAATTTAGTTTACATATAATATTTAATTCATTTTCAAGTATAAGTTATCAAGAGAAGACATCCTTTAAAACAGTGATGGAAAAACACTGCTCTGTGGAAACATTTGAGGCTTATTTTACTCTTCATGCCCCTGACATTTTCTAGTACTCCCAATTCAACTTCAATGCCTTCCCCAAGCTCCTTTTCCTCTTCTTCTTTGAGGGCCCGATCCTTCATCTCTGTAATGAAGTCCTAAAGAACTTGCATTTTCTTTTGTCAATTTTCTGAGATCTTGGCCAAATTGATTTCTCTGAGCCTTAATTTCTATAAAACAGGATTAATAATTGTATTCTACCTCATACAGTTCTGGGAAAATTTAAATGGGATATCAGCAAAGCACATGGAAGAATACACTGATCCTAGTAATGGTAATGGTTCTTAGTTATTATAAATGATCAGTTTTTACTGTTGTCATCCCTGAAGGATTTCTGTTTTGATTGCTTCCTATAGGTATCATGATTTCTCAATAAAATATAAAAGTCTTGAAGACAGAAACTGGCACACGTTACTTTTAACTTAGCTAGGCTTAGTGTGATATTACAAATTCTGTCCCCTCTAGTTTAGGGTCTACAAATAGTCTGCTTTCTTTCACCTAATTGTGAATATATCCAAGTATAGAGCTGCAGATTTCCTTCCTAAGTGTCCAGCCATTAGACCTTAATGTATCTGATTCAGAATTCATTTTCCCTACTGGAGTTTTACAGCTTTTTTGGATAGGACTGACACCCTCAACTCCTCAGCTGGTTCCTTCCTGCAGCTCTGTCTTGCTCCCCAGAGACTAGGCACTGTGTCTTAAAAGATGAATAGCTGTAGTGTAGTGA
>NW_007736955.1:37697-39211 GCF_000696425.1 Galeopterus variegatus
GTCAGGGCCAAGGATGTATGTCTAGTTTCCTCTTTGGCTTTAAGAACATTACAAGCCCTTGCTGTAATGATTCTCATGCAGGCAAATTTTGGAGTACGATCACCAGGAGCACGATGCAAAGTGTTTGCCTTCATCTGCTTAACTGGTATGATATACAGCCATTGTTTTATATTTTCTATTTGAAGTTAGTAAGATTGATTTTTCAAAAGTCTTTACATGTAAGCAAATTAGCTGCTGTATTTTAAAAGTAGAAGTAGAACATCTGGGAAACATGTTTTATTGCTTAAACATATGGTTCTTCCCTAATGGAGAAAAACTATGTTAACAAATGAAACAACAGAAAAGTTATAATGTAGTTAGGATTAGAAAGAAAAAAAAAAACAAAAAACCAGAAACCCAGCACACTGAATCCAAGTGAAACTGGAGACTTTTACTACATAACACACTGAAACACAGGCACAGACTCCACACCACTGAGAACTGCATATTGGCAGAGAGTAGGGTACAGAGTTGTAGCTTGGAGGAGCCTCGCTGTCCCACTGTGAAACATGCCGCAGAACTGTGGATTGCACGTCGATCACCCCCAAGACATCTTTATAGGAAACAGCATCCCTTTGGCTTAGCCACTGGCATTCACTGGTGACAGGGGCTTTGAAGAGAGCAGCCAGACAGAGGAAAGAATCACCTTGATCACGGGGTAATTAAATAATAACAGACAAAGGAATTGCTTCTCAGGGGGAGTCAAGAATAAAGTGACTTGGAAATAAAAGCAAATGGGCCACATTGAAAACAGGCAACTGCAGCTGGTCTGTTCAGACATGCAGGCACGGGACATGACTGCATGCACCTGGGGCACCACGCGGGACTGGGGATCACAGGGCCCGCAGGAGATCCAGCGTTTCCAGTCCCGCCTGCTCCCAGGGCACAACCAGCCTAGAGAGTCGGTGCTACAGAATGGCTCAGTGATCCCAATTCTGGACTGGAGTCTCCTTGTTTCTTTTAAGGACAAACAATGACCATTTCTTCTTCTGCTAAGTTTATGAACTGCCCACGGCACGTATACCTGTCAACTGATTGGCCAAAGGCAAGGGGCCTGTTTCTGGGGGAATTGTACCTCACCTGTCACTGGGGCTGTACCTTCACTGTGGTGCTTGGTTCGAACTTCCAGATTTGGTGGTTCAAACTTCCAGATTTGTAGACCAAGATCATTAGTTTTCCTCCCTTGACTGTAAAGAACAGGAGAATATTCATTTTCCCTGAGTGAAGGCTAAGAATTTGTGCCCAGATTCAAGTAAGAGGAGTCATGGACAAAGAATCGAGGAGCAGGAAGATGGGGTGATAGCAAAGAGTGGTTGAAGGAAAAGAGGCAGGTGAACCTGGAAAAGAGAACTGTGACCACCCACTAGCCACCTCAGACACTTGGACATCTGTCCTGCAGTTGGGATCATTCTTTCTTTGAATCCCAAGCTGAAATTATAGCCACTGGCTAAATGCCATAGATGGCTAGGTTTCAA
>NW_007736955.1:40005-44596 GCF_000696425.1 Galeopterus variegatus
ACTATAAAATCTTACCACAATTTTAATTTTCATTCCTGGTATTAGAAGTTTGGTGAGAATCAGGTGTTACTGAAGGATGCTTGGGCCCGGGAAGCAGACACAGCAAACTGTATAAGGACCTTGAAGGAGGTTTCTGCACAAGAATCTATGGCAAAGATTACAAAGTGCCACTTGAAGTTTTGATGATACATTGGCCTCTTGAAAAGCCTGGAGGTCAGGGAATGTAGAGAGCTCCACAGGTTCCTTAAGCCACTGTGGCCTGAGGACAGACGTGCCCCTACTGCACCCTGCAAGGTGAGTCCTGCCAGGGTCACTTCCTCTGGACTCTGGCCGGAACCAGAGTGTCTGCATCCCTTTAGTTATAGGGAATGAAAAACCAGTAGAGTAACGCTATTAGACCACTGGGAAAGGGAGAGTGCAGGTGACAGACCGATCATCCAGCTGCCAGAAGGAAGAGAGAAGAAGGAAAACCACACCCACAGTTTTTCTGCTTTTATCATCCTCCTATTGAAATACATATATGCTCTTAAAAACATGAAACAATAATGACATATTTCAGACAAAAATTTTAACTCACCTCTTCCCCATATACTTGCACCCCATGGTAACTACTTCTGCACCTTTTTTTTTCCCCCTCTGTAGATATATATTTGCTTAAATCTAATGTTGGGGATCTGCTGTTTTTTCTTTTAATGGGATCAAACTTTATGTATTTTCATGTATTTTAAAAAAAATTAACACTGTGTCTTCAAGGCTTTCCATGTTATTCTTCTTTAGGAAAGACTTTGGGGTCTTTGCTCTTCTATATCAGGGATCAGCAAACTTTTCCTATAAAGGCCAGGTAAAGGTACCTGTGAAGGTACTTCTACCTGTTAGACCATACAGTCTGTGTTACAGCTGCTCAGTTTTGCCACTGCACTGAAAAAGCAGCCACAGGCAATATGTAACGAGTGTAATGGCTTTGTTCCAGTAAAATCTTATTTATAAAACCAGACAATGGGTGGGTTTGGACCACAGCTTATAGTTTGCTGACCCATGTTCTATATAAAGACTTTTAAAAATTATTTTAAATGGAATTGAATTGAATTCAAATCACAATTTGTAAATAACTGTTACATTGACATATTGTCTTTCCATTTTTGAAGATAACATAACATTTCATGGTCTTTTTTTCATATTCATTTTTTATTGAAACATAATTGATTGTACATATTCATGGGGTACCACAATGAATATCAATATCTGTGTGCAATATGTGATGCTCAAATTAGGATAATTACTGTATTCAACAATAAACAATGTAATTATATTTTGTGGCCAGTTACCAACTTCCTGCTAGCCCCCCACCCCCTGTATTTCATAATCTTTTAAAAAGAGATATGGACTAAAATTTTAAGTGAACTCCATAGAGAACTTGACAGTTTTTTTTATGATTATCCATAGTTTTCTGGTAGGATAACTACCAAGTTCCTAGGTAGATAATGTTATTAACTTGATGAATTATTTACCCCCCACTTCGATTTATAGTCTACTGTCTGAATGCGCAGACTAAAATGGCCAGTTCAGCACTCAATAGCTGAGGGGACACTGAGCATGCTGGTCTGGTGGTTTGCTTTAGAGTTTCAACATGAAGCTTAATGTTGGCTATAGGTTTCTGATAGGATTCTTTTAACACATTAAATTATCTTTCTAGTTTGATTATATGCATATTTAAATCTGGAATGGATGCTGAATTTTATCAAATACTTTTTAATACCTATGATGAAGATAACAACTTCATGTTTTTCTTTTCTGATCTGTTAATGAAGAGATTCAACTTGAATGCTTTAAGTAATATCTTGCTTATGATAAACCATTGTTCTTTTCCAAACAACTGTTAAATATTATCTTAGTTTTCTGCATTTATGCTAGTAAGTGTAAATTATTCCATACTTTTGTTTGTACTCTCCTTGTCTGATTTGGTTATAAAGTTAATGCTAAGCTAGTCTCTTTGGGATATTTAAGAAGGATTTCATTTTCTCTTATTCCCTGGAACAGTTAAACTAAGAATCAGTAGGAATAGTGGATATTATTATTAATAATTGCTGGCATAAATAAGCTCAAATGTAACCAGCCCATAGAAATTACTCCCCCGTGTCAGAAACAGAGACTAGAGTTATGGCCAAATCTTTCATTCATTCATTCATTCACCTATATGGTGGAGAAGTAAATATTGAATGGGTAAATAAGGGTGTAATGTATTAGATTGTTATTAAATGATAAGAAGAAAAGTAAAGCAGGGAATAAAAATAAGGAGGAGTTGCCATTTTCTGTACAGTGGGCAGGGAGCATGCCAAAGAGAAGGGAGAATTAGTGTAGAAGCTTGAAGAAGTTGAAAGACCAGGTCACATAATTATCCATGAGAAATAATCAGTAAAAGGCACTGAGGTTAGAGAAAATCTGGCTGATTCGAAGGGCAGCAAAGAGGCAAGGAGACTGGGAGAAACGTGTAAGATGAGGTCAGAGAATCAAGCGGCAGACAGTGGCCAGGAAGAGAACCTGCGACTCCTGTGCCGTATCTGCCACTCACCTCTGTGGTCCTTTCTCCTGAGCTTCTTCCTGGGACCAAGCATGAATTCCCCCTGCTCCTTCCAAAGCCACATCCTCGGCTTGTATGCTAGTTCTCAGCCTCTGTCTTTTACTCAAGGGTGTTCCATGAAGAATTCTCTCCTCTTTCTCTTACTCCTTTGTTTCTCCTTAAATGGTAGTTAATTTCCATCAGCAAACATACTATAATTTCTTCCATTTTGAAAAAAAAAAATTTCACCCACCTTCCATCACTTCTCCATTTCTTTGCCCATGTTAGAACAAAATTTTGTGAAAATAGTGTCTATTCTCACTGTCTCCCAAGATTCATCTCCCATTTATTTTCAAACACTTCCACTCAGGATTTTATCTCCACCACGCAAAATTCACTCCTGTCAGATTCGCCAGGTGTTTCCACCCTGGTAAAGCCAATGGTCTCTTTCCGATCCTTGTCTTACTGACCCATCAGCGATATGTGACATGGCTGATTACCCTGTTCCTGAAAGGTTTCTGCATTTGGCTTCTAGGATAGCCAGTTCTGCCTTTTTTATCCTTTAGGTCTGCTCTTCCCACTCCCCTACGCTTGTCTTTTCCCACCTCATTGAACTTGAAGATCAGACAGAGTGACTCACACTCAGTTCTTGGACTTCTATTCTTTATCTCTCTCACTCCTGTGGTAATGACCGTCATGGTGTTAAGGAACACATGCATTTGCTGATGATTGCTAAATTTGCATCCCAGCTCAGAGCCCATCTGATTTTTACATTATGTGTATAACAGCATCACTGACATCTCTGATGGAATGTCTGGTAGGCATCTCAAAACATATAAGTCCATAAGTAAAATCATGATGTTTTTACCAGGAAATGGGAACACTATTTTTCCAGTTGCTCAGACCAGACGAATCTTGTGTTCATTCTCGATTACTCTTTCACACTGTATGTCCAACCCATCATCAAATCCTACCAACTATACTTTCCAGATAGAATCTGTTTCTCCACATCCACTCCCTCAACACCATCATCTTGGTCTAAGCCACAACATTCACTATCACCCTGGATGGCTTTCAGTACCACTCACTGGTCCACCTGTTCCTGGCCTGCTTACATCTGATCAGCCAGAGTAAAGCTTGTCAAAGCCTAAGTCCACTAGTGGCATTCTTCTGCTCAAAACTGTTCAACTGTATCGTACTCACAGCTGCCTCCCTTTCCTCCTCAGGGTTTGGGTAAATTTTTCTTTCTCATCACGTGCTTCCTGACAGCCTTTTGGAAAGTAAGCAGCTTGCACACACTGGCACCCCACTTCCACCTTGACACTGTCTATCTTCCTAGTTACCTGATACAGTTTTTTTTTCTACATAGTCTTTATCACAAACTGGCAGCCTATGTATTTATTTTCTTGCTTATTACCTGTCAACCCCAACTGGATGATAAGTTCCAGGAGCA
Organism: Galeopterus variegatus; assembly: GCF_000696425.1. Classification (NCBI taxonomy): domain Eukaryota; kingdom Metazoa; phylum Chordata; class Mammalia; order Dermoptera; family Cynocephalidae; genus Galeopterus; species Galeopterus variegatus. Next base: position 44,016 of record NW_007736955.1, read on the forward strand.
GGAATATTTTCTTTACTTTGTTTGCAAAGTAACCACCTCCCAACCTATAGCTCCTCCTCATAATCAAAGGCACTGTTTTCCTAACTGCTTGCCCATAGATGAAGTATGCTTTTTTTAAACTTTACAGAAATGGGGTTTCACCAGGACTCAGGTAGTTGGCCCATTCACCCCATTCATACCGAATCCTAAATACATTAACATACTCCATGTCTTTCCCCCTGCTTTTCACAATGTGTTCTAAATTGATTTAATAAACTGTGTGATAGTAGCATTAAAAAAAATTGGGGATTTATGAAGTATATATACTTTAGAGTCTGGCTTCTTTCATTTAACATTATTTTGTGAAATTTATCCATGTCGTATATAGCTGTAGTTGTTTATTTTTAATGCTACATGTTATTCCATTATAAATATTCAACATTTTATTTATCCTTTCTTTTGTTGATGGCTATCTGGTTGTTTCCATTTTTGGTTATTTCAACTAATGCTGCTATAATTGTTATTATGTGTTTTAGTGCACACATGTCTCATTCTGTAGAGTATATGCTGAGAAATATATTTCTAGGAATAAACTGAACACG
>NW_007736955.1:45100-47634 GCF_000696425.1 Galeopterus variegatus
AAATATTCAACATTTTATTTATCCTTTCTTTTGTTGATGGCTATCTGGTTGTTTCCATTTTGGGTTGTTTCCATTTTTGGTTATTTCAACTAATGCTGCTATAATTGTTATTATGTGTTTTAGTGCGTAAATATTCAACATTTTATTTATCCTTTCTTTTGTTGATGGCTATCTGGTTGTTTCCATTTTTGGTTATTTCAACTAATGCTGCTATAATTGTTATTATGTGTTTTAGTGCGCACATGTCTCATTCTGTAGAGTATATGCTGAGAAATATATTTCTAGGAATAAACTGAACACGGTTGTAATATATTCCAGTTTTACGTACTTTGTTTATGATGTTTGCTGCTAGTAAAAAATTCTGGCCTATAATTTTCTTTTCCTAAAACATGCCTGTCAAGTATAAGTATCAAATGCATCTTGGCTTCATAAAATGAGTTGAGAAGTATTTCCTCTTTTTCCATTACCTGCAAAAGGTAATGTAAGATTGGTATAATTTTCTCCTTGAACATTTAGTGGATTTAACCATTGCCATTAAAATAATACAACATAAATAACCAAGTAATATGTCTAGTAGATAAATATATCAGTCTTACAGGTATTTTTAATTTCTTTAAGAAGTTAATCACTTTTTCCATTATGATCCAAGACTGTTGCTGACCTTGGGATGGACATGTGCATTCAGTAAGTTTATTGATCGTGCTTCTGGGATTCACAGCCATGAAGGCGTAAAGAAAGCAGGTTTGAGCACAGGGAGGTCTATGTGGACCTTTGGCATGGACATGGCATTAAGAGTTGTCTTAGATTCAGGCTTGAGATAAGGGGCCTGAACCTTTGCACTCTTCAAATAGACCTATTATTGGATGAAGGCTGCCCTTGGGAGAATTTGTAACCTTTGGCAAAGTGACTTTTTCTAATGAAGGGCAATTCTTGGTAGGCACATGTCTTTGAGTGGCGAGCAGCTGGTCCTGAAGGGGCATCACAACTGAGCATCAACTACAACAGCATTCAATTCTCCTAACTGGAGAGAAAGAGGTACAGGCAATAACCTGATTTAATGGAATATAAAGTGTTTAGAAAACTGATCTCTCCAATTTGTACTGAAAGAAAAGACACAGGGTTCAAAGAAAGAAATAAAAAGGAACGGGGTGGGGGAGGTTGGGAATCCTTCTTACTGGAGTGAATATCCACAAACTCATTTTAATTCACCTCTATATCAATAAGGAAAGTAGAATTAAATGTTTTGCAAATTAAATCGAGCTCAATTGGTACTACTGATTTGGACAGGGATGGGAAGGGAAAGTGAGAAGGTGGAAAAGTCACAAAAGCCAAATTCTAATTTCTCAGAATTAGATAACAGAGATACCTGATATTGCCTCAACTCCTTGCATTGTCTTCTGGATCCTGAGATGAAGTAGTACTTGGTATAGATAAGCAATAGAGGTCATCCCAAGACTCTGGACATGGTTATGAAGACAGTTACTTATGACAACCTGGTTTTGCTTTGGAGAAGAGGTGAAGGAAGGAAGGAAGTTACCATAAAGTTCATTGGAGCAAATTTATGAGGAGGGGAAGGTTACTATGGAAATGATTATATAAGTGGATATTATATTAAAAGAGGTGAGCTATAGAGGACAATGGACTTTTCCTCTTTAGTAACAGAACCCCTGTACTCTGTGAAAATCCAAAATTGTATGTGACTCAATAGAAGAGAGGGTGATTCTTCCCATTTCAGAAGTCAAACCAAACAAACAAACAAAAAAATAATCACAAATATTTGCTTCCTCAAAATCTGAGCCTAGGGCATGGGCATATAACTGAAACTAGACCAAGTAAAAGCTCTAGGATAGAACTTTCCATCTAGAACACACATGCAAAGAAGCTGGGATTGCTGGGAATTCCTTCTTCTGTCAGTAGCAATGAGTATCTGAAGTCCGACAGCAAGTCACAGTGGAGGACTGGAGTACAGCAGAGATAGCGACTGCCTCGTGTCCAGGCAGCTCTTCTGCCTGGGGCTTATTGCCTGGATTCTTGGCCATTTTCCAAGCCTAGTTTTTCATCTGTCCCATTGATTATTTTAGATCAACCGCAGCCTTCTAAAGATTTCTCTTATTGTTAAAATTACCTTGGATTACTGTGATCAGGCTGATAACAGTGCTCAAATCCTGAGACTATGAAGCTATTTGCCCTTAGTAGGACAAAAATCAAAGTGAGGTCTTAGAAACTGTCTCTGGGACAAATCCAAGTCTCTTTTCAATGTGGTCCCACCAAGTTAGATTGTCTTGGAGAATAGAGGCTTTCAGAGTTCCAACTCCCATGTCAAGGAGGGGGTATGGCCCCAGAATTGTTAATCCACTAATTTTTTGATCCATCACATGGAATATTGTTAATTTCATTGTTTTATTGAAAATTAGAAGTCTTAAAAATATTTACCTAAAAACAGACATCAACTTGGTTGAATGCAGTAATGTAAAGAAGTCTTGACAAAGAAAATTCCAAATTTGTGAGTTTAAAATTTGGGGTTAAATTTTTTC
>NW_007736955.1:48795-51642 GCF_000696425.1 Galeopterus variegatus
GTATGTAATGAACTGACATATTCTGTGCATCTAAAGTGGTATAGTTGTGGACCATTCTTGAGATAGTGGAGAAAATAGTAACTCAAATATTTCCTGTGTTCTATGATTCAGAACATTTACCTGGTTGATAAAAGGTAGAATTGATATTGAGTGACTTGACTGATGGAAGATAAGCTACTATGCCTGAAATTACAGAAATAGAGAAGATTTGGATAAACAAAGATAGCAAATGTTGTTTTGCACTTGGAATTCCAAAGACTCATGAGATAATATTCAGTAGCCAAATGGTGAATTTAGAAAGCAATAAAAATGTAAATATAGACTTGGAAATTATTATTTTGTATGATAGTTAAAGTCGGGTCACAAATGAGATCACAGAGCAGGAATGGGTAGAGAAGAAATAGAGCCCTAAAATCTAAAATTTAAGGAATGAATAGAGCTGAACAACCTTTTAAGGTACTAGGAAGAGATCTGAGAAATTGACATACCAAATACAAAGAGAGTTTTTCAAAGTGTTAAGTATTTGTAGTCTGTATCATATGAAGAATTACTGGAGGAGCTGGAGAAAAAAAGATCGCCATTACAGTCACAAGTATTAGAATGACTGGCAATTGAAGAGGATACATCTCCATAGAGTTGCTTAATTCATACTGCCAGAAGCAAAGTCCAATGAACTGAAAAGCAGATTCACTTGTTATATGACAAAAGCTCAAGATATTTCAGTTGTAAATACAGAATGCCAAATAGAACCAGGTGAAATAAATAAATATTTTGAGCCCATATCCGAAAACTTAGAAAAGTCAAAATAGCCCCCAGGGAACTTCTGTATTTCCAGGACTCTGTATACACAACTTTGTTCTCTCGGTCCAGATTCATCCGTAGGGAAGAGCAGTGTGGCAACATTAGCTATCATACTTTATACAGTAAAATGTTTCCAAGAAGAGAGACTGATTAATTATCCATGGCTTCTGTTCAAGCAATCTCTGGAAACTTGGATTGGCCTGAGCTGGATCATGTGCATGCTGTCTGATATGACTCATATCTGAGCAGCAGATACCAACAATTTCTGTCTCCATTTGAAGCAAATGATTGAAGAAAACAACAACAACAAAAACAACAGTTGCCAGGAAAATAGACAAATAGTTCCAAGAATAAGCAAACAGACCTGAACAGAAAAACCAGCAATCTCCAATAAACGCATTCTACTGGAAGTAGTAAACCAGTAATTGAATGGTCTTTCGTGTTTGTAGTAAGCTTTCTATCTCTAGATGCATGCAAGCAGAAAGTATTTATTTAGATTGTTCACAGGTTAATTTGCATATAAATAAAAGGAAAGAATAGAAGTGAAGGGAGGAAGGGAAAGGACCATTTGCTTAGGATACAAAGGCTGCTTTGCCTTGTAGTTTCACAGATATTACCTCATCTGATTCTCATTATTGTGTTATCAGTATTATTCACATTTGTATAGGTGTCCCAGACTTCAGAACACATTGCTATTACATATGATTCCTAGGATTTCTTTCTTTTTTTTTGGTCTTCTCCTCTTATATTTTTCCACTTAACAGCTTTGGCCATTTCTATCTCTTGGCTTTATGCCATGTCTGACATGGAGATATTTAATCTCACACACAGGTCCATACAGAAGCACACATATATTAGTTGATTGTTGGGGCATAAAATTGCTACTGATTTTAGTATATTGATTTTGTATCCTGCAATTTTACTGAATTTGTTTATCAACTCTAAGAGTTTTTTGGTAGAGTCTTTAGGTTTTTCTATATATAGGATCATGTCATTTGCAAACAGACAATTTGACTTCCAGTTTTCCAATTTGGATGCCCTTTCTTTCTTTTTCTTGCCTTATTGTTCTTGCTAGTACTTCCAATACTATTTTAAACAAGAGTGGTAAGAGTGCATATTCTTGTTTCATTCCTGTTCTTAAAGGAAAAACTTACAGTTTTTCTCCATTCAGGATGATATTGGTGGTAAGTTGTCCTATATGGCTTTTATCATACTGAGATACTTTTCCTCTATACCTAATCTATTGAGAGTCTTTATCATGAAGTGATGTTGAATTTAGTCAAATGTTTTTTCTGTTATCTATTCAGATAATCACATAGCTTTTTCCTTGATTTTGTTGATTCTGCATAGCAAAGAAAACAATCAACAGAGTGAAAAGAAAACCTACAAAATGGGAAAAATACTTGCAAATTATGCATCCAACAAGGGATTAACATCCAGAATATGTAAGGAACTCAAACAACTTAACAGTAAAGAAACAAATAATCTGATTAAAACCTGGGCAAAGGAGCTAAATAAACATTTCTGAAAGGAAGACATAAAAATGGCCAACAGGTATGTGAAAAAAATGTTCAACATCACTAATTATCAGGGAAATGCAAATGAAAACCACACTGAGATATCATCTCACCCCAGGTGGACTGGTTATTATCAAAAAGACCAAGAATAACAAAGCTGGCAAGGTTGTGGAGAAAAGGGAAGTCTTTTGTACCGTCAGTGGGACTATAGACTAGTACAGCCATTATGGAAAACAGCATGGAAGTTTCTCAAATACAGATAGAATTATCATATGATCCAGCAATCCTACTTCTGTTATATTCCCAAAGGAATGAAAATCCTCATGTTGAAGGGATACCTGCACTCCCATGTTTAGTGAAGCTCTATTTACAATAGACAAGAACCGACATAAATGTCCATTGATGGACAGCTGGATAAGGAAAATGTGGTATATGTACACCATGGAATACTACTCTGCCATAAAAAATAATGAAATTCAGTCTCTTGCAGCAACTTGGATGAACTTAGATTAAAAAATGGTAAATGAAA
>NW_007736955.1:51975-52415 GCF_000696425.1 Galeopterus variegatus
TCTCTGTGCATGATGTTTGTCATATGAAACTGTGTCACATGCTTCTGCCTCTGTCCCCTGTGCTATCTACTCACCCTGGAAGGTTCAGCCAGGCCACATGCTTTTTCTCAACACCTGTTCCCCTTCTTCTCTCCCTCTCCAAAGTCTGTAAAATTTCTGAAGTACATCCTTTGGAAAACCACCTTTTGTAAGCTAAAAAATCATAAGTAAATAAAGTTATCAACCAGGAAGCTATTGCTGGTTATTCCAGAGAAAAACAGATGGCTGCTAGGAAAAAACACAGCTGGTTCTTAATGAAAAGCAAACCTAATAAACATGGTTATCTTCACATTCCAACACACAGCCCATGGGTGCCTCACAGGCATAGAAACTGATGACAATGGCATTGGGTCATGGGACACTGGCTTTCTTTAAAAATGCTTGGTTAGCCCAGTGAAATT
>NW_007736955.1:58100-62618 GCF_000696425.1 Galeopterus variegatus
CTTTAAGACTTACTGTGTAGCTATAGTAACCAATATGGTGAAATATTGGAGAAAGGCAGACACACTGATCAATGGAACAGAACAGACTCTTGATAAATAGACCCATACAAATACGGCCAATTTTTTTTCGACAGAGGTGTAAAGGCCATTCAATGGAGAAAGACATTCTCTTTAACAAATAACATTGGATGACTTGGATGATTATCCACAAAAAAAACAAAAACAAAAACAAAATTTAATCTTTTTTTTTTTTCCTTTTTGTCTTTTTTCGTGACCAGGAACGGGATCGCAACCCTCAGTGTTGCGCCCATACCGCGACCGGCAACGGGATCACAACCCTCGGTGTCGTGCCCGCACCGNTGTTTTCACAGCTTCTGGACACTCTACACTTTAAAGCCCACATTTTTGACCAGAGGCAATGCTTTAAATTTTAGGTATTGTAGCTGAATAAGATCTTAAAGCTATTGATCTAGTCAAGCCTCTGTGGCTGCTGGAACAGAACACTTTAAAGTAGGAGAAGAAAGGCTCAGGGTTTAAGATGAACAGAACAATCTTTATTAGAGCACTGGATTATTCTCCGGAAACATAAAATAATCAAAACTGAGGTTCAGGGCAAGCACAGTCGAAATTTGAAAATTGAGAATGAGATGGCAGTTTCGAATTAGTTAAAAATCAGAATTACACAAGAGTGAAAAGAGATACAATTTCAGATGTGTAGAATTTTAAATAGAGGCAATCTCTGATATTGTACCACTTACAAATGTGTATCTGAAGTTTTTCCTAATAGAGGTGTTTAGGGAAACTGATTTTATCAACAGATATGAATCAAATAATAAATCATCTTTTCTAAGGAATATACAGTATTAAATTATACAGTATTAAATTGTTTTAAATTACTAATATTTGGAAAGTTTGATTGCAATAATCGCTGTGTTTGAAAAGATGTTATAGCACACACAATTACATGACACACAGTACACATAGTATGCCAAGATGAGTTATATTGATCAATAGGATCTATTGCATTTAAACAAAAAATAGAAGACAAAAAAGTTTTAGCATCAGACACACACACAAAATACATTATTTTGTCAACACTTGCAATGAAAATCATACTTGCCATGCGTACTCTTATCAAAAATAGTAAAACATTAGAAACTTTCTATTTTTCTGTCTTTGTTTTTCTCTCTATATATATGTATGTGTGTGTAAATATATCGAATGCATCTATATACTGTATACACAATGTGTATGTATATTTTTTGTCATTTATATATTATGTCTATGCATACATACAGAAATGTATAAAATTTTGTTTACAGGACTAGAAATGGGAATATGCCAAAATCACTAATCATTAGGATTTGGAATTGTGAGCCAAAAGGTACAGCAATAGCTCTATCATGAAAGTACAGGTGTATCTTTGTATCATTTCTTTGTTTGTAAGGTTTCAAATTCTTCTTTCAGTCTGTTCTACTGAAGGCCCTCCTGCTATGCAGTGAAGAATGCTCAAACATTGATATTGATGAGACTTTTACAAATGGAAGAAACCCCAATACATCATTTTCCATCAGGCCATTATGACTGCACCAGCATCATCTTGTCCCTCAATAATTTGTCACTCGTATCCTGTTGGATCACACATTCTGTATTCACTTTACTATAGAGTAATTCTTGCTACAATTATAATTACAATGTGATTTTTAAAAATCTCATGTAAAAATCCTTTTAGTTCAAGGTAGAATATTCATACTCCACCCTGCTTTTCTTAACGAATATTGCTACAAAACAAGGACAGAATGCATGGAGAAGCTATTGAGGACTCTGAAAAGTAAATAGAAGCAGATAGACTGGAACAAAAGACCAGAATTAGAAGTGCCACTGAACTGTCAGTGTAGTTAGCACTGTTTCCTCCAATAATTCCTAGTCTGAACTCAATCACATCCAAAACCCAGAAGTGCTATCCGAATACTGCCATAGAGGGCTGCAAGTGAAATCCTCCAGTTCTGACCCAAGGAACAGGAAAGAGAACTCCTAACACTCTGAGATAGGATTATCCTGCGTTTTTCTTTTCTTTTTTTTTTTTTTTCTACCTCCTGTGATACCTCAGCTCCCAAGAAACCCTATGGTGGAAGTGGCAGCAGAGCCCAGCTCTAAGGAGGGAACCTCCCTCTCTGATCAGAGGGGCTGTGGTTACAAAAAGATAGAGTGAAACGCCATTGCTTGTGTCTCTCTCTGTCTTGCTGCCACTGGACCCTGGATGTGAGTGCAGTTATAGGAAGGGCACAACAAAGTGGGATAACCAGAGTCTTAGCTCTCTGGCATGATGAACAAAAGGGGCAGACCAAGGGAAGCAGAAAGTATTAGCGAGAAGGCAGAGAGAGGGGAGCTTGAGAAAATGATCCCTAAATGCTGATTTTAACTTTTGGGTTCATCCCAAACTATATACATTTGGATCTGACCCTTAACAGCATTGACAGACTGAGAACTTTGTCCAAGTCCCAGCCTTGCCAGTGGGTGGTGCTCACCTGGGCCAGGTATGAATAACACTGCAGAGACTTTGAAGACTGAGTTTATAATTGGTTACTCCATAATCCACAGAAGGTTGGTTGGAACTTACAGTATAAACCCTATTGATTGTCTTTTAAAACAAAAGTATCAACACTACCATAAGATTTTAAAAGGACCCGCGTTCTCCTCAAATGATATTCAACATAAACAGGATATAATCCAAAATTATGTGGCATCCAAAAACTAGAAAAATTACAACTTATGTGTGATACAAATGCTGAGATGACACACAAGTTGGAATTTTTTGAAAAAGACATTAAATGAACCATTACAAAAATGTTCCAGTAAGTAAAAGCAATCACTCTTGCAACAAACAAATCTTAACAAAGAAATAGAACAAAAACAAGGAAAGAACAAAGTGGAAATATTTAGAACTAAAACCTACATTAATTGAACAACAATAAAAACAAAACAAACATTGGCTTGACTCAGAGTTAATGTATTAGTTTCCTGTGGCTGTTGTAACAAATTACCACAAATTGGATGGTCTAAAACAATAGAAATTTATTCTCTCACAGTTCTGGAAACTGTGAGTCTGAAATCCAGGTGTCGGCAGGGCTGTGATTCATCAAAAGCTCTGTCAGAGATTTGCCTCTTTTTCACTTCCAGCTTCTGGTGGTGGTGACATTGCTGCGCTTGTGGTTGTATCACCACAATGTCTGCCTCCACCTCTTTTCTGTGTCTCATATAAGAACACTTATTATTAGATTTAGAGCCCACTCTAATAATCCAAGATGACCCCACCTAACAAGAAGATAATTATAATGGTTTTATAATTATATCTTCAAAAACTATTTTCCAAGTAAGGTCACATTTACAGATTCAGGAAATTAGGACATGGACCTATCTTTTTAGGGGCCACTGTTCAGCCGATTACAGTCAGTAAACTTGAGGATAGACCTATATAAATTATTTATTGTGAACAACAGATAGAAAAGAAACTTTTAAAAAGTGAACAGAGCCTAAGACACCTGTGGGAAAATATCAATATATCTAACATTTGTGTCATTGAAATTACAAAAATGGTTAAAGATGTGATGCTGAAAAAAGAGAAAAAAAAAAAGGATGAAAACTCTAAATTTGACAGAAGACATAAACATACTTGTACTGATTCAAGACTCTCAGCAATCCCAAATTGCTAAAGAATAAAGGCAAATGAAAATTTTGAAAACAGAGAAAAATGATAAATTGCTTGGTAAGAACAAAGGTTCAAATGAATGTGAAATTTTTGTCTCCCTTATGAGGGAGAATTTCTCCTTGTCTGCTTTGAAGGTGGAGGGGGCCATGTGGCAAGGTAGACAGAAAGCCTCCTGGTGCTGACAGCAGCTGATCGTTGGCCTGAATGAAACTGGAAGTGGATTTTTCCCCAGAGCCTACAGATGAGACCACCACCCAACTAACATCTACATTTCAGCCTTTGAGATCATGAGTGGAGAACACAGCATGACATTTCTGAGCTTCTGATCTAGAAAACTGTGAGCAAATAAGTATCTGGTATGGTTTCACTGCTAAGTCTGTGGAAATTTGTTATGTAGCAATAGGGCATTAACGTACTCTGATAACAAAATCAGACAAAGGAAAAATTGTTGATCTAATAAACATAGATACAAAACTTCAACAACTTTATAAGTAAATAAAATCCAACAATATATGTGTGTGTGTGGGAGAGAGAGAGAGAAAGAGAAAGAGAACAAAATGTAATTGTTTATTGTGGGAATGCAAAACTCATTTCATGTTTAAAAACCAATCGACATTTTCTACCATAATCTTACTCTAAAGAAGAAAAAACATGGCAAATGACCCCCCAAACAATCAAACAGACAAAAAACTTAACAAAATTCAACATTTATTCATAAGAAAATCTCTTAGCAAACTAGGAATAGAAGGGAAATTTATCAAGCTGATACAAGCCATCAAAATAGCATACAGCAATGTCATACTCAGTGA
>NW_007736956.1:0-2566 GCF_000696425.1 Galeopterus variegatus
TGAGTGGCCGGTCTGCATGTGGGATCCGAACCCTCGGCGGGAGCGCCGCCGCGCTTCCCAACCAGCACACTGTAGCAGTGCGCCACCGGGCCGGCCCTTTATTGGCTTTTTATGGCAGAGACGATTTTTCCCCTTGTGTGAGCAGTAGTATTTTCAGTAGGAAGCTCCAATATAGGTTTATAATTTGGCCATAAGATAGAGAAGAAAAAGCTCTTCCTCCCCCCCCCCCATATAAACACTTTGAAGATAATTGGAGGAGGCCAAGAGGATAGATGCATGGGCAGAAAAAAAAGACACTAGGCTATTGGAGGGAAAGTTTAGTTACCAGATAATCCTCCCTTTAGTTGCCTTCCCTGGGCAGAGGTGTAATTCCTGTTAAGACCAGCTCTTCAATGTAAACTGTTTCCATCTATCCATTGTTAGTGGGCTAATCTGAGATAAATAGCAGCTTTAGGATGGGGCTTGGTAGTTTTACCTGCTTTATGGATAAAATCAGTTCCTAATTTCCAGACCATTAAGTCTGGTTGAGTGTGTCCTCTTTATAGTTATCCTTTGAAACAGAAGTTGCTGGGGAAGTCTGGCTTGCTAAAACAGCAAAACACATTTCTTACTTAGGTATCCAAACAAACAATTGGAGCACAGTGAGAAACTAGTATTTTAGACTTAGCAATGCGTACTTTTAAAAACATTTCCCCATAAATTAAAAATAGACTTTTAAGTGAACAATTGTGCTTGACTTATTCTCTATTATTTAATTAGTATGGTTATAGTGGTTAAGAGGTCAGGTTCTGGCCTGATTATCTGGATTTGTATCCTAGCTCTGCCACTTACTAGCTGAGTGGCCTTGGGCCTCCGTGCCTCAGTTTCCTTAGCTGTAAAATAGGGATAATAATAGTACCTATCTCACGGTTTTGCTATGTTGAGACTGACATTAATTATTATTATTATCATCATTATTATTATTACTACTAGTAATAATACATTGTTCTTTAGTACAGAGAACTTTCCTGGAAAAAGCAGAGGTCCCTTTGTTATCTGCTTTGTCAAACTAAAATTTATCCTGTTAATTTGCTTTTTCTGTTCTTGATTTATCTTGGTCACTTATGAAATAAGTAATTCTGCCTAAAGTATGGTTTCGTGTTTTGTAAATTATCCCAGCTTCTTCCAATAAGTAGAAAATTTATTAATTGGTTAAAAAAATATGTATTGAATGCCTACTATATACAGGTACAAAATACAGTACTGAGGATATAAAGCTAAATAAAGCATTGTCTCTCTTCTGAGGGCCTTATTAGGGAGATAAGTTAGAAAAGGATTTTCTTTGGGTGGAAACATTTAAAATACTTGCTTAAAGTTAGGAGCTTATTTGTTCCAAACAAAAGAAATCTGAAGGTAAATAGTCCAGGTCTGGTATGGCTCTTTATTTTATTTTTTATTTTTATTTACTTTAGCATTTAGGCCTTCACATAGTGGACAGAGGCTGCCTTACCTCCAGGCCTTACATTCAAGCCAGGCAGGCTAGAGGAGAAATGGTAAAGGGGGAAAAAGGGCTTTCTCCTTCCTAGGAAGCTTTGCCTTTTTATTTCAGAAGAGACAGCCTTCCAAGGGACTTCCGTGCATATCTCATTAGCTAGAAATATTCATATGCCCACTCCTACCTGCAAGGGAAGCTGAAGATTGAGTTTTAGCTTTCAAGCCCCATTAGGAGGTTGTGGGAAAGGACTGTTAAATGAACCGAGCTACAGTAGCTGCCACATCACATATGTAAATAATAATAAGCTACAAAATGGTATAGAGAAGCACAGTTGAAAAGGGGGCAAGGCAACAATGAAATCAAGAAATCAACTAGAGAAGACCCTGGGGGGTTCTAACAAGAAATCTTGGAACGGCATTACCTTGATGAAGTCACTACCCACAGCAGAAGTTCTAGTCCTTACTCGCCCAAGAGTTGACTAGATACATTGAGACTGATCCTCACAAGTCAAACTCACAAGAGACTGAGGTATAATTTACTCTGCAAATTTATTTATTTATAGTAAGGATTATTCCAGAGTTTACAAACTCAAATGCCTGTAGGGATCTGTGGTGCAGGGCTTTTGTCTGGAACCCTGTCAACATTGCCAATTGTAGCACTCTTAATCCTGTTTGTGACGCCAATTGTCTACCTGCACAACCACACTAGTTGTTGAGCTCTTTTACCTGCTGGTAATCCTGCACTAATTGGGCCGATTGTCAAGCTAAGGCTGGGTCTGGAGCCCACAGACCCCTCAAGCCCATTCACAGACTGGGTCACAAACCCTTCACAGGCCAGGCTGGGTCCCCAGACCCCTCACACACCAGGCTGGGTCACCATACCCCTTACACACAGGTCTACAAGCTAGGTAGCCGGCCAAAAGGTCCTTGGAGCCATAGGTTGGAAAGCATGGCTGCTCAGGGCAGACACCGAGGCAGATGCCCACCTGCCTGCTTCATCAAAACTCTCTCTCTCTCCCTCCCTCCCTCTCTCTCTCTCTCTCTCTCTCTAAAGAGCACAAGAATAGCAACAAAACTAAAAACATACATTGGT
>NW_007736956.1:3606-4677 GCF_000696425.1 Galeopterus variegatus
TCGAAAGTGCACATGTCTCAAGTACCATCTTTCCTGATAAACAGTGTATCCGGAAAACCAGTGGAAGAGTCACAAGGTAGCTTGATGAGCGTGGAATCAGGACACAGGAAGGCAGGTGATTTCAGGAATATCTATTCCAGGCCACGGTGAGACCTGATGAATCATCCATTCCCCCACATTATGCATACATCTCTGGAAGGACCCTGTCTCCCACATTCAGGGTCTCTGAGAAATACCCCCCACCTTTAGCTTTTGGACCTTTCTTCTTCCTTGCCTTGTGCTTTCAAACCTGGGTTACTGAATGTCCAAGTAGGGTACGATACACTTGTTTCCATTTATTAGTACAACCCAATTCCAGCTTCCTAGCTTAAAGTGCATTTTCTTTTCTAACTTAATAAAATAATTATATGAAGAGGCCTGAGAGCCTAAAAAAATGAAGAGAAAAGGAGGAGTTTATGAATGAAGAAAAGAACAAAGAGAATTTTGTTAATGGCCTGGAGTCTTCAAACTTCTCAACATGTCCTTGCCCTAATCCAGTCAATCACTAAATTCTGGGCCGGCCCAGTGGCGCACTGCTACAGTGCTCTGCTTGGGAAGCGCGGCAGCGCTCCCGCCGAGGGTTCGGATCCCACATACAGACCGGCCGNCTCTCTCTCTCTCTCTCTAAAGAGCACAAGAATAGCAACAAAACTAAAAACATACATTGGTGCGCATGCACACTAACTCCACACACGCACACATAATTTGCTTACAAAGGATGTGCTAAAACCACACCCAACCAGACCTGAGGCAAGGGCCCTGACCAAACTATTCCATTTTCCCAAGAGGATCAGACAGGTAATGTAAATATATGAAGTAACCAAGTACGAAACAATGACAGTGATTGGAACAGGTTGGGAAGAAGAGATAACAAGCCTATCTAAAGGTTTTCAAATTCAAAACATTTTTAACATGGTTCATGACCTATTGGTCCCTCGTTTGTGACTTCTGGTCTATTCCTTTCCATTGACTCGAAAGTGCACATGTCTCAAGTACCATCTTTCCTGATAAACAGTGTATCCGGAAAACCAG
>NW_007736956.1:4830-5826 GCF_000696425.1 Galeopterus variegatus
AAAATGTCTATGTAAAACACATATATTCTTACTATTTCAATTGCTTACTGCATTGAAAAAGAGAAACTTAGTGGAAAAACTGGCATTGATTTTTAGCCATAAAGATGTTATTGGGTGGGCATATTTGAGAAGCCACAACACAGAAGCAGTTTTCTGAACTTTAATGCTTTACATTTGTTTAGTGCTGTGGAGTTCATAAAGTCTGTTCAAAGCGTTTTCATTTTAGGAAAATAATTCTACCTTCACTCTACAGCTAGGAAACCAATCCTTTCTCTCTGAGGTTGTAAAACCTCCCCTCTGAGCAGAGTTGGGTAGGGTAGATAACAATAATCAATTTGGAGACACTCCTCTCTAAAATTGGGTTTTCCATTAGAGAGGTGGTTGTTCTGGAAACTTTATTTCCTAACATCATTACTTTTAATAGAGGGTATATTTTTCATGAGGTTTCATGGTGTATATGCTCTAGACTTCCCTAATTTCCCATCATCCAATTTCTCTGCATCCATTCTAATACACCAATTTAATCATTTCATTCCATAACTCAAATTTTCCCCATTCTCTGCAACCTATTTATTCACTTATTAAATAAGTTAATATTTGAGATTTTTTAGACTAGTGCCTGGCACAAGTCCTAATAAACTTAGAAATTTGTTAAAGAAATAAAAATTCAGTTCAAATTAGGCACCTACAATTTGCCAGGCATTATAGAGTATATGCTAGTGAACTGCCAAAGAACAAAATTACAGCAAATTTAGCTGAAGATCTCAATTCACTTTATTGAGATTCTAGAATCAGGGCCGGCTTGGTGGCGCACTGGAGAGTGCACCACTTGGGAGTGTGGCGGTGCTCCCGCCGAGGGTTCGGATCCCATGTGGAGACCGGTTCCCGCTCACTGGCTGAGCGCGGTGCGGGCGCAACACCGAGGGTTGCGATCCCGTTGCCAGTCCCCGATACGGGTGCGACACCAAGGGTTGTGATCCCGTTACCGGTCAGTAA
>NW_007736956.1:6245-11988 GCF_000696425.1 Galeopterus variegatus
CGCAACACCGAGGGTTGCGATCCCGTTGCCAGTCCCCGGTACGGGTGCGACACCAAGGGTTGTGATCCCGTTACCGGTCAGTAAAAAAAAAAAAGACAAAAAATAGAATCAGGCAGCATGTTATTCCATAAAATAGAATGAGTGTTCCAGTGAGCCAAGCAGAGGAGGTTGGTTTTACAGACAGAAAAGGCAAAAGAAAGCAGAAACAAAACACAAGAAGTGGACTGGTCATTTCAAAGTTACTTCCCTTGTAAGAGGAAGACAGGAAGACGGAACAATAGAAAAATAACATCGGGTTACTTCTTTTGTGTAAGGATTAAAGCACACAGAACTTCATTATACCTATTGAAAATTTAAACTGGCCCATTCGAGAAATTGGCCATCTTCCTCCTGACTTCTCCAAAAGTCAGACCACAGCCTAAGTGACATGAAATTTAGCAGGGGTGACTCCATTTTGATTTTTAGTCCGGTCTTTTGGGACCTAGTGCAGGAACTAGTCCAAAACAATGGCCTCCTATAATTTTTACTTAACAGAACAAAACAGGCATGGCCCCCACGCTTAGTGGGCTTGCAGGGCTTAGTAACTGTGTATGTCTTAGTCATGAAAATTTAGAGCTGGGTCATCTAATTCCACATTTTCATTTATAGATGAGGAAACTGAACTTCAACAGGGTAAATGACTTCAGGAGTACACTCAGTGGTGTGCAGGAGCCAGCTTAAACTTGCTCAAAAAGACCACTGTTAAATATTCAGGAATTCAGTTGTTAAATCATTGGTAACTTAAAATCTGCCGAGATGGGAATATGTACACCATGGTTATCATCAAATCAAGGTTCCCACCCACAGGAGAAATGGTTTACCAGGACACTATAGATTTAACCAAACTGAAACTTCCTGCCCACTTTTTTTTTACTCCAACACATACCTCCTTTGATCAGGCTCTGGGATAAACAATAGAAACAGAATTTTTTGTGGGTGGTTCTCATTGCCTATAAATCAAGTTCAAGGGCTATCTCTTTAAGAAGCTTTAAGAACGGGCCAGCTGGTGGCGCACTCGGTAGAGTGCAGCGCTTGAGAGCGCGGCGGCGCTCCCGCCGAGGGTTTGGATCCCATATAGAGACCGGTCCGCTCACTGGTTGAGCACTGTGCGGGCGCGACACCGAGGGTTGCGATCCCGTTGCCGGTCACGAAAAAAGGAAAAAAAAAAAAAAAAAAGAAGCTTTAAGAACCCTTTCCCCAACCCTTTCCATTTATTACCACCTTCGTAGCTCACTTGTATATATATACAGAGACATTATCAACTCCCCAAGGGCAAAAAATGTTTTGTTTTGTTTTTTTTGTTTAAATTAGTTTTTGAATCCTAGTTCTTTTTTTTTTTTTTTTTTAAAGATGACCAGTAAGGGGATCTTAACCCTTGGCCTGGTGTTGTCAGCACCACGCTCCCCCAGTGAGCTAACCAGCCATCCCCATATGGGATCCGAACCCGTGGCCTTGGTGTTATCAGCACCGCACTCTCCCGAGTGCGCCATGGGCCGGCCCTGAATCCTAGTTCTTAACAGAAAGCATATCATGTATAGCTTCACAAATAAACAGAGAAGTAAAAAACCAAACAGTTCTAGTGGGTATCACTTGTTGAATAAATGAAAAAGCCAGAACATTTTTGAAATCTTGGGTCAAAATGACCAAGGTTTTTTGTTTTTTGTAGCTGTGTAAAAAGGTTTTTGTTTTTTACAGGGGATCTGAATCCTTGACCTTGGTGTTACCCGTGTGCTCTAACCAACTGAGCTAACCGGCCAGTCCTCTGGCCGTATCTTGTATGAAATGTACTCAGTAAATTAACCACTCCACCCTACCTCATTTTTTTACCTATGGTTAACATCCACACTGTGAAATGAACTTTGTGATAGGTTAGCCAGGTGAGGGCAGCTTTATCTTTGCATGTGATAAAGAAGATTTAAACAGTATAAGAAGACTGAAAGTTTTTTAAACTTCTAATTTTCTTCAGGACATTTAAGAAGAAAAGTTTCTTAAAGCATTTTTTTTCTTGCTAAAATTAACCTGAATGTGCCTGTAAATCTAAAATAAACAATTTCGGACTTGGCAGAGGAAAGGGTTAAAGATGTGTATGTGTGTAGGTTTGAGAGGGAGGCAGACTTTTGGAAGGAGGGGGAGAGAAAAGGAGCAAAGCAGATATGTGAGAGGAGGGACACCAGCTGGAGTGAGGGAGACACCAAGGGAACCCAGGGTAGAGGTTGACCTGGGGAAGGAGGTGGCACCATTTGAACTCAGAATCAGCTACAGGAGAGGGCGTTTTTGAGAATCTGTGTTAGACAGTAGACTGGGTACCAGTCTGTAAGAAGTCAATGATTTGCATCAGCAGTTCTTAAGAATGAGCCTTCAGTTTAGCTCAGAGGCTAAAGGGAAGGGGTGAAGATGGGAGGGAAATTGCTCCGGTCTCATCATTTTAAAAGCAGGTAATAAGTTTACCTTTAGGTAAACTTCTAGAAAACTAGGCAAACTTGTAGAAATTATATATATACACATATACACACACACAAAGACCAAAGTCTTTTATTCTGCAGTATAGAATGAAGCTTAAAACGCAAATGATAGAGTGCAGTGTTATAACACCAAGCTCAAGGGTTGGGACCCCTGTGGCACAAACCAGCCACCAAAAGAAAACCACAAACCAAAACCAAACAAAAAAATGCAAATGAACAGTTGTCACAAAATGGTTGTAGCTCTTTTAGACTGAATTTTTTACGAGGTCAAATGTTTTCCTTCACACTGTAATAACAATTGGCATTCATATTAGCTCTTCGTAGATTTACAGAGGGCTTTAACTGGCAAAATTTGATCCACTAAAGCCACATTAATATAATCAGCCAATCATTCAAGAATGAAGATCGTGGGAAGAATAATTGAAACGATGACAATAAGAAACAATATACTCACAAGTATGTATAATCAATTATGCTTCAATAAAAAAAAAAAAACTGGCAAAAAAAGAAAAAGAAACAATATACTAACACCAAGGTCAAGAGTTCAGATCCCCCTACTAGCCAGCCGCCAAAAAAAAAAAAAAAAAGAAAGGAAAAGAAACAATATACTTCGAGGATGATATGGAACTCAAATCCTAAGTAGTAAGGGAAAAGCCGATTAATTTTCGATGTTTTCTACATCTTGATTTAATAGTCTTCTAATTAAGTTTTTGTAAATTTCTCTTGGTTTTCACATTTAGAAGAACTCAGCATTGACCACCTTGTACCATTTTTCGGGATCTCAGTCCCTTCTGACCATGCCAGAAGCCAATGAAGTACTTAATTCCACGACAGATCAGAAATCTGTAAGTGGAAGCAGGTCCTTTGCACTTTCCATCGGAGGGGCTTGTAGTGAGTGATTTGCTAGGTGTATTCCAACCCGGTTGGATGCATTTCCTTCTAGCTTCTGCACCTCCTACAAAACCGTTACCGAAGGCACATCCCAAAGGAGAAGTCATCTGAATACTCCTGTACAAGAAATACCCCGTTCTTCTCACGTTCACTCCACACTTGTAGAGCTTTAGGATTTACCCAGCGGATTCATGTGCTTTGATTTTATGGCAAAAGTGCATTTCCATGTCTGCTATCATTGAGGACTTGGCAGGAGTCTTCTCTTTAAAAAAAAAAAAAAAAAGTTATTTGAATTGTCCATCGCGGCAATGGAGAGGGGCGGCGTAGAGAACATGGCGGCTTAGTATTATTATTATTATTACACAAAAATTTCTGCCCCTCCCCGGACACCGCCCTCCTGGCCCCGCGACTCAGACCTCCCAGGAGCCGCCAAAGCCGAGGACTACAGAACGGGGACTTCTGGGGACAGGAAGTGACGACTGGCGCAAAGCACGCTGGTCTCGGGCGGGCTCTGGTCCCGGGGTCCTTCCTCACAGCGTGGTTGCTGAGCACCGGGAGTTGTTGCAGGGATCTTTTACTGGTATTTTTTCTCGTTTGTCAGAGTTAAACGTTAAGTGCCACTTGGTTTGAGAGCAGCTTTAAGTATCGCAGGACAGGACCGGGAGTCTGAGCTCTACAGCTTTAGCTGCTGCTCCCTCCATTGCGCATCCTACAAATAAATTTTAAGGGAAAATTGTCACTAGTCGGGGGCCTCTCCATGGAGGGACCCAGAGGAGGCCCAGAGCCAGAGAGCGAATGGCCAGATATCAGAGAAATTCTCTGCTTCTGTTTTGGCTAAAAGTGATGTGGGGCGAACTCCTTTGATGGAAGGAAAGCAGAGTTGAAGGGTTTGAGCATCAGCTGCAGACCATAGTTCAAAGCCAGAGTGAAAGTGATCTGCAGGGGAATGCCAGGTTTGCTAGTTCGAACCCGCCGCGACTGGGTGTCCCCTTAGCTTTCAGACTGAATTGTAAAAATTAACAATTTTCCTTTGCCTGATATATTTTTAAAATTTATCAAGCAGTCTTTACACGTGTTCCTTTCCCCATCCATAGTATCAGTTCGTTGTACGTATATTAATACTTAATTGTATTAAGTAACTCGTTATAAACTCGAGGCAAATAAAATGTTCTCTGCTTCTAGGATGGAGATTAGGGGTAAGACATTTGCTTGGGTGGAACGTCTATATTAACGCAAACTGGTGATTGTTTTAGATCTAGCCCGCTGGCAATCATGAGTGAATGGATGAAGAAAGGCCCCTTAGAATGGCAAGATTACATTTACAAAGAGGTCAGAGTGACAGCCAGTGAGAAGAACGAGTATCAGGGATGGGTTTTAACTACAGACCCAGTCTCTGCAAAGTGAGTATGCGTCCCACTTCGTGAAATCGTGACACCCTTTTGTGCTGCCTGTATGTTAGACAGAATAAAGTCTGGCTTGAGGAAGTAACCGCTTGAGCTAAAGCTGACCCTGCCTGTATGTTATATCCAAGCTAAGAAAGCAGATAATTGAAGGGTTAATTATTCTCACGTAAGAATATGATTGCCTTTGAATCTAAGTGCTGTTCAAACTATGGGTTACCCTATCAGACCAGCCAAGTTCGTAGATATGGAACATGGAAATTTTTTATTATATTTTTAATGGAAAATTTCAAACGCACACTAATGTAAAGAGAGTAATATAATGGACACTAACCATACACCTCCTCCAAATATTTTGGTTTTTTGTTTGTTTTTTGGTGGCTGGCTGGTATGGGGATCCAAACCCCTGATCTTGGTGTTATAAGGCCGTGCTCTAACCAGCTGAGCTAACTGGCCAGCCCATCCCTCCAAATATTTTAAAGGCAATACCAGACATAATTTTGTTCATAAGTAACACACCTCTTATAAGCTAAGGGCTTTTTAAAGTGTGACAATACCCTTATTACATCTAACAAGAGTAATAATAATAACCTTAATATTAACTAATACCCAGTCATTTCAGATTTTCCCTCTTAAAAGTTCTTTTCTATATTGATTTATTCAATTAGGTTGATATGTCTCTTAAGTATCATAATCTATGCCTCTGCACTTTCTCTCCCTTTTTTTTGTTTTCCATGTCATTTATTATTTAAGAAACTGGGTCATTTGTCTTAAAGAATTGAACGTTCTTGATTTAGCTTGTTGTGTTATCAAAGTTTAGTTTAATATGTTCTATAATCTCCCATACTTCCTGTAAATTGGTTTTCAGATCTAGAGGTTTGTTTAGGATCAGATTTATTTTTTGCAAGGATGTTTTTTTTTTTTTTTTTTTTTTTTTTTTTTTTTTTTTTT
>NW_007736956.1:12635-16627 GCF_000696425.1 Galeopterus variegatus
GCAACCCTCGGTGTTGCTCCCGCGCCTCGCTCAGCCAGTGAGCGGGAACTGGTCTGTATGTGGGATCCGAACCCTTGGGCGGGAGCGCCGCCGCGCTTCCCAAGCGGCGCACCATCCAGTGCGCCACCGGGCCGGCCCTGCAAGGATGTTTTAAAGGTGGAGATACACAGACACATACTTTTTATTCTGGAATGATTTTAGATTTATAGAAACATTGCAAAGAAAGTACAGAGAGTACCCAAATACTCTTCACCCTGCTTCCTCTAATGTTAACATCTTACATAGATGTGGTACATTTGTCAAAACTAAGAATTCACACTAACTAAACTATAGACGTTATCCGGGTTTTATCAGTTTTTCCACTAATGGCCTTTTTCTGTTCCAGGATCCGATCCAGGATCCCATGTTATATTTAGTTGTCATGTCTCCTTAGTCCCCTCTGATCTGTGAGTTTTTCAGTCTTTCCTTGTTTTTCATGACCTTGACAATTTTGAAGAGTACTGGTGAGGTATTTTGTAGAATACCTCTCAATTTGGGTTTGTAATGTTTTCTCATAAATAGATTGGGGTCATAGGTATTTGGAAAGAGTACCACAGAACTGAAATTCCCTTCTTATTACATCACATCACATCATATCAAATAATATATATTTTATTCAGGATTTTTGCATTTGTATTCATGAGTGAAATTAGCATATAGTTTTCTTTTTTCATCTTGTCTTTTGTTTTTGCATCAAGGTTATATTAGCCTCATTAAATGAGCTAAGGCATAGCCCCCCTTTATAGTTTCTAGAAGAATTTGGTTAGATTAGAAATGCTTGGGCCGGCCCCATGGCGCACTTGGGAGAGTGCGGTGCTTGGGTGCGCAGCAGCGCTCCCGCCACGGGTTCGGATCCTATATAGAGATGGCCAGTGGGTTGCGATCCCCTTACCGGTCACAAAAAAGACAAAAAAAAAAAGAAATGCTTGACCCTTGAGAATTTTGTAGAACTTGCCAGTAAGATTGTCCGGGCCTTTTTTTCTCCCTCCATGGGAAGATTTTTAACTAGTTATTCAGCTTTTATTAAAGATTATGGGGCTATTTACATTTTCTCTCTTTCTTTCTTTTTTTTTTTGGCGGCTGGCTGGTATGGGGATCTGAACCTTTGACTTTGGTATTGTCAGCACCATGCTCTCCCAAGTGAGCTAACCAGCCAGTCCTCTCTCTCTTTTTTTGAGTCAGTAATTAATATTTTCTAGGAAGTTTTCAGTTTTAAATTTCAAAATTATTGGCATACATTTGTTCTTTCTATTTTCTGTCAATCTTTGTCACCTTATTCCTTATATTTATAGGTGCCTTCTTTCTCTTTATTTTTATTAATCTTGCCCGAGTTTTGTGAATTTTATATATTTTTTTCAAAGAACAACGTTTGGATTTGATGATCCTCTTATTGACTCTTTTGTTTTCTTTTTCATTGATTTTGTGCTTTATTTACTTTGGTCTGCTTTGTAGTAGAGTTATTCAGTTATTTATTTTTATTTTTATTTTTATTTTTTTTAAAAGATGACCGGTAAAGGGATCTTAACCCTTGACTTAGTGTTGTCAGCACCACGCTCACCCAGTGAGCTAACCAGTCATGCCTATATGGGATCCAAACCCATGGCCTTGGTGTTATCAGCACCACATTCTCCCGAGTGAGCCACAGGCCAGCCCCAGTTATTGTTTTTTTGACTCTAAAATAGTTAGTCTGTACCCTGCCTTCTTTTCTAATACATATTTAAGGCATTCATAACTCCTTAAGAATACATCAACTGTATCCCACAATGGTTAGCTTTTTTTTTTTTTTTAACGGATGACTGGTAAGGGGATCTTAACCCTTGGCTTGGTGTTGTCAGCACCACGCTCAGCCAGTGAGCGAACCGGCCATCCCTATATAGGGATCCGAACCTGTGGCCTTGTTGTTATCAGCACCGCACTCTCCCGAGTGAGCCACGGGCCGGCCCTCCACAATGGTTAGCTTTAAGCTGGGCAAAAAGTTTAGATGTTTAGGATCCTCAGTGAATGCTAGTTGAACAAGTAAAAGCATTGGGTGGTGACAGGGTTAATTTCAAACGGAAGAGTGTTCCCTGTTATTCTAGTGACCTGCTTGGGTTGATGATGCCTCTCATTCTGTTGCTTCTTTCATAGTTTTATGGGCTTTTAGGTTTTGCTTTTGCAAATCTGCTCTGAACTTACATTTTCTCCAAAGTATTGTCCTCGTGAACTTCCTTGAAGATGGCAGCATGTCTGTGACTGGAATTATGGGACACGCTGTGCAGACTGTTGAAACTGTGAGTGAAGGGGACCATAGAGTGAGAGAGAAGCTGATGCATTTGTTCATGTCTGGAGACTGTAAAGCATACAGTCTTGAGGATCTGGAGAAGAGAAAGAACAGCTTAAAGAAATGGCTCGAGAAGAACCACATCCCCATCACTGAACAGGGAGATTCACAGAGAACTCTCTGTGTGGCTGGGGTCCTGACTATAGACCCACCATATGGTCCAGAGAATTGCAGCAGCTCTAATGAGATTATTCTGTCCCGTGTTCAGGATCTTATTCAAGGACATATTGCAGCTTCTCAGTGAAAGGCTAGGAACTGTGGACACACTGATTGAAATAGACTCCTTTTTTTTCCTTAATGAAATGTTTTCAACGTAAACCCATCCTATTACAGGACTTTAAAGGCACATGAGTGTGTGTGTGTGCATATACATTTGTGTTTTGTTTGTTTGTTTGTTTGTTTGTTTTTAAAAGATGACCGGTAAGGGGATCTTAACCCTCGTCTTGGTGTTGTCAGCACCACGCTCAGCCAGTGAGTGAACCGGCCATCCCTATATGGGATCTGAACCCGTGGCCTTGGTGTTATCAGCACCGCACTCTACCGAGTGAGCCACAGGCTGGCCCTACATTTGTGTTTTAATTCTTGTTTTGGTAAAATAAAAGGAGTGGCTTACAAGTGTAAATTCCTCGGGAAATGAACTGGGGCAAGGATACATCACATGCAACAAAATTAGCAAAGGGGACATCAGAATTGTAAAGGTTTTTTTCTTGTGGTGGGGATACGTCACCATTTTTGTTAGGCAAAAAAATGTTTTTGGAAAAAAATGTAACATGTCAGATTCAATAATAAAATGTTAAGGTAGAATCACAGTCTTGTTGAATCCCTTGGGCTAACTATATGTGTCTGTTTTTTAAATGTTTGTCTTTTATTTTGGTGTAATAATGAAGTTACTTTTGAATCAGAGTATATCCTGTTTTGGTTGAAACTTGAAGGTTTTAACTGTTAGTAAAATCGTTTTTATTTTTATTTTTTTTGCGGTTGGCCAGTCCAGGGATCTGAACCATTGACTTTGGTGTTCTAACACTGTGCTCTAACCAACTGAGCTAACCAGCCAGCCCTGTTAGTAAAATCTTAACATGTAAGTCTTATAACTTTCAAAATGAGCATTGGTTGATATCTCTGAGGTATAAGGTAAGTGTGACAAGGTACACAATACTCTGCTGCTAAACTCAACCCAGTTCTTTTGCTTAGTGGATTTGGCCCAGTCTTCAGACTTGTGTTTTCTGACTATAGTCCCTGTTCTTTGAACCAAACTTTACTGAGGGAGGAGAATGCAGGAAGTGAACTTCACCTACACTTGACCCTGCCCCTTGGAAGCCAGTCAGGGGCCAGGACTCTATGGAAGTTCTGGACTAGAAAGGCATCTGTGGGGAGTCCTTTCATGGGCATGCCTAGAATGGCCCCAGGGTTCCCACATCAGACTAGAGCTCCAGGCCCCTGACTCCCCATGATAGAGGTCAGCAAACTGTGGGGCCTGGCCGAATTCAGCCTGCTGACTTCATTTGTTTAATAAAATTTTATTGGAACACTTCAGTATCTACTGGTTTACATATTGTCTGTGGCTACTTTCATGCCATAATGGCAGAGTTGACTAGTTGTGACAGAAACTATATGCTTTATATTTATTAAAAAA
>NW_007736956.1:17434-19195 GCF_000696425.1 Galeopterus variegatus
AAAAAATATGGTCCTTTAAGAAAATGTTTGCCCTAGGAGATCCTTGAGCTAGCCTGGTCTACTAGGGGTTAGGGCAGGTTTCCCAAGATAGTTTGGACCTGGACAGGCCCCTGAGACTGTTTCAGGCTAAACTCATTCCTACTTCTCCCTGGTCTGTCTGCCAGAGATTAAATTGGGCAGCTGGTTAGCTCAGTTGGTTAGAGCATAGTGCTGTTAACAGCAAGGTCCAGGGTTCAATCTCTTTACTGGCCAGCTACCAAAAAAAGAAAAGATTGAACTGGGCAAACTGCTCTTTCAGTTCTCTCATGTTGTAGGTTCCTTTATCCACACAAAAGGAAAGTTGGTACCTTTTGGGAGAAATAATTTTAAAATATTCAGATTTTAAGGTCTTTGAATACAGTCTGATAACAAAGCTATTTTCCTAAATAGGTTTTGTTTGATAACAAGATGTTGTAGCCCAGTACTTTTCACACATTAGCAAGCATCAGAATCAGCTGGAGAGCTTATTAAAACAGATTGCTGGTCCCTACTTCCAATATATTCTGATTCAGTAGGTCTGGGTTGGGGCCCAGGAATTTGCATTTCTTACAAACTCCCAGGTAATGATGATGTTACCAGTCCCAGACCACACTTGCAGAAGCAGTTTAGAAACTTTAAGGAACAGAAGATCCCTCCCTCATAGCTTTAAAGTTCCATGATCCTTGAAGCAAAATTTAGCCTGTAGCCTTTCTTCTTGTAATTAAGACTCTCCCATTCAAAACCTGGAATGTCTTTAGAAAGCAAACTGAGGAAGAGATATAAGAACTAATTGAATTTAGCATGGAAATGATTCTGACAGGATGAGGGAGGTCCTTGAAAAAGGAGTAGCCATGTAGGAAATTATCCACAGCATCAGTTGGGCTTGATCTTGGCTCAGGGTCAGGTTCTGGTGCATTGGTGTCGGTAGATTTAGTTACCGTCAGACTAATGAGCTGGGCACATAGACTGTTTCTTGGCAACTAAGTCCTCTGATTGTTCAAACAATTTTCCTGCAAACAAACCCAAATGCTGGAAAGGATAAATGATCCAACTCTGCCATGGAAACCTGCCTGCATAGGGAGTTTCCCTAACCAGTTCCTCAGCTAAGATGCTCCCCAGGAGTTTAATTCACCTGCTTCGCATCTCTCCTTGGGGCTGTCAGCATCTGTGGTTCCATTCCCCAGAGGGAGATTCCTCCCCAAAGCTGGCTCTGCTTATGTCAGCTCTGGGCAGTAGCCAGGGCAGTCTTCTTAAAACAAAAGGCTGTTTTGGCTTTCACTGAGTATTTTATGTTCTCCTTGGAAGCAAAGTTTCCAAACTTTGTACTGATTTGTTGCCATCTCGTTCATCTGATTTCCTCGATCTCTCCACTTTCTCAAGACGTTATGGCTGAAATTAATGTTTCCACGAATTAAGTTTTTTAAAAACTTATTAATGAAAATTTAAAAACATTTATAATCAATTGTTATAATTTGATGAGAATTGATGAAAATTTCATTATGCTTCTTGAAGTAGATAGTAGAATGCTGGAGTCAGGTCTAGTGATTACTATATATTTCTTATATTTTGGGAGAAATCAGAGCAGTGAGGGACTGTAATTATATCGTATGTGTTTAGTTGCTGTACTTCCAAATACAGTTGGTTTTTATTGTTCAAACACTATTATAACATTAAAGGATTTTTCTTTTATTAAATAATTAGTCCAGTATCCATACATGCTTTTCACTTTTGCCTATTACTTTA
>NW_007736956.1:20164-26673 GCF_000696425.1 Galeopterus variegatus
TCTTTATTAATTAACGTTTCTCCATGTGTCTGTTTATATCCAGTATGGGAGCTGTATGATTGATATCTTCATTTTATTTTTTTTCCTTTTTTTGTCTTTTTTACTGACCAGTAATGGAATCGCAACCCTCAGTGTCACGCCCGTACCAGGGACCGGCAACGGGATCGCAACCCTCAGTGCTGCGCCCGCCCGCGCTCAGCCAGTGAGCGGGAACCGGTCTCCACATGGGATCCGAACCCTCAGCGGGAGCGCCGCCGCACTCCCAAGCGGCGCACTCTCCCATGCGCCACCGGGCCGGCCCCATATCTTCATTTTAAAACCTTGGACAAGAAATTATTTCCCCCATATTTTCATCCTCCTGTCATATCTATCAGCACCACACTCTCCTTTTTTTTTTTTTTGAAAAGATGACCCGTAAGGGGATCTTAACCCTTGACTTGGTGTTGTCAGCACCATGCTCACCCAGTGAGCAAACCAGCCATCCCTATATGGGATCCAAACCCGTGGCCTTGGTGTTATCAGCACCTCACTCTCCTGAGTGAGCCATGGGCCGGCCCCTGTCATATCTATTTGTGTTTCTTTCTAATCCTACTCAGATAGATATATATGTTAATAAAAACTGTAATGTAATTATAGCACACATGCACTGTTTTTCTTTTAACTTATTTTTATATAATTTCACACTTACAGAAAATTTGCAAGAATAGGATAAAGAATTCCCATATATCCATCACCCAGCAACTGTTAACATTTCACCACATTTGCCATTTCTGTGTGTGTGTGTGAGTGTGTGATCGTTTTTTCACCTGAACTGTTTGAGAATAAATCATGGATACAATGGAACAATGAGGACATTCTCTTAAATAATCATAGTATAGTCATCAAAATCAGGAAATTAACATTGATACGGTACCATTTATTTATTTATTTTTATTGAATCATAATTGATTATACAAATTTTTTGGATTCAGTGTTGACATATGCTGATCATATCAATATTACGAGCATATATATTGTTAGAAATTGTACTTATTCTTTATGCCCCTTGTCCAATCTCTCCCCATCCCCCTCTCCCTCCCCCCCCATTGATAACCCTAGATTTCTTCTCTCCTTCTGAAAGAGTAATGGTTAGTGTGTTGATTTGTTGCCTAGATGATCTGTCCAATGCTAAGAGGTGTGTTCAGGTCCCCAAATACTATCATAGAGCAGATACTTCTTCTGTCACTCTGGAATGGGCTTTGTGGAGAGAGACATCCTCTTCTTTTCTTTGGTCTCTGCTGGTGACTCTCCTTGTGTCAATGCACTCCAGTGGCTGGCAGACCATTTGTGTGGTGGTTGTGAAGTCTAGCCACTTTCACGGCAGCTGGGGTTACTGTGGTGGCTGTGGTAGGCCACCCACATGGAGGTGATGTTTTTGGCATGCTCCTTNGTTACTGTGGTGGCTGTGGTAGGCCACCCACATGGAGGTGATGTTTTTGGCATGCTCCTTGGCGCTGCTGGTATGCCTGGTTGTGGGGGCACAGGGGGGTCTGGTCCCCACTCCAAGCCCCGGGCCCCTGGGCAGGGCCCCGAAGTGCTGGTGGTGTGCCTGGATATGGGAGTGGAATCCAGTCCCCGGCTACAAGCCTGAGGTCCCTGGGAGGGCCCCGAGGTGCTGACGGTGTGTGTGTTTGTGGGTGGGTGGTCCGGTCCCCCGATCCATGCCTCAGGTCCCCTGGTGGGCCCCAAGGCATTCATGGTGTGCCTGGGCCAGAACTAATTTTTTGTCCTTTGCTTACTTCTAAAATGGGGAAACTTCGAAAAAATAAAAAATAAAAAGGGGAAACTTCCTGTGGAAACCAGTACTTGAGCTCTGTGATTGAGCTAAATTGCTGCTTTACTGTTGTTTAGGAAGACTTTTTGTGGAGCTCAGGGTTTAATGGTTGACCTTATAGGTACTACCATCTCTCCAGAGACCGGGTGCACCTGGGTTGTGTAGAAACTCTGATCTGGGCCTGGGTTTTTTCATCAAACTGTACCCCATGCAATTCTGCATTCCTGACCAGTCTCCTCTGAGTGGTCCTGCATTGATTGGTGGGTGGATCAGCTGTCCTTGCTGTGTCCTAGTGTTCTCCTGGTGGATCTGTCTCCCCCACTGCCTGTGCTCCAAACACTTCCCATGGGATTGGCTCTTCACTGGTCCCCTACAATGACTCACTGGCCTCTGAATTGCTCCCCTTTTTCAGCTGTTCTGGCTCCTCGCTCCTATGTGGGTCTACAGGAACCCTATTAGTGGTCTTGCTGTCCTAGGGGCCACCAAGGCCCTCTTCTCCCCTGCCGCCTCCAAGTAACTCCATCTGAAGGGCACAGCTATGGCTTCTGCCGACTCCTGCTCCGTGCGCTCAGCAGCTCCAGGCTTAAAGCAGCTGTGGCCTGAAACGCTCCAAGCAGTTTTTTCTTTCTCTTATCATAGTTTGTCCCCCTTCGTGAACTCCATAAGTCTCTCCTCCTCTTCCCTTGAGCTCCAGCAGCCCCAGCTTGGCTGATGTTACATTTTTGTAGTTGTAAATTGGTTGATTTGTGGGAGAGAGTGACGCTGGTAACCATCTATTCCACCATCTTGACCAGGATACAGTACCATTTTAATACAGACTTTATCCAGATTTTGCCTATTGTCTCAAAGTTCTTTATAGCAAAAAAAGTTGTTTTTATTTGTATCATGTATTTTGTTCAATTGTCAGGTCTCTTTAGTTCCCTTTAATCTGGACTAGTTCCTCAGTGTTTCTTTGACTTTCGTGACATTTTTGAATACAGGCCAGTTCTTTTGTGCAATAATGCTCAGTTCAGGTTTGTCTGATGTTTCCTTATTGTTCAGTTCAGAGTATGCATTTTTGGGGTTGGTATACCCTAGAGATGATAGAGTGTTCTCAGTACATCATATCAGGAGGCATGTGATATTGATTTGTTCCATTTCTGGTGACACTGTGATCACTTGGTCAAGGTGGTTTTCTGTCAGGTTTCTCCACCGTAAAGTTACTATTTTCTTTTTCTTTTCTTTCTTTTCTTTTTTTTTTTTTTGGCAGTTGGCAGCTATGGGGATCCGAACCCTTAACCTTAATGTTATCAGCACCATGCTTTCCTGAGTGAGCTAACTGGCCAGCCCCTATTTTTCTTTCTCCAGTCAAAAATATCTTCATACATATTTTTTTCACACGTTTTTAAAGAGTTTTATTGAAGTATTATTAATATACCACAGAGTTCGTCCATTTTCAGTGTATAATTCGCTGATTTTTAGTAATTTATGGAGTTGTGCAGCCATCAACACAGTCTAATTTTTTTATGGGCATATTCTTTGTTACAAATACAATCTAATTTTTTAACATTCCATCATCCCCAAAAGATGTCCCATTTGCAGTCAAACCCCATTCTCATGCCCTCAGCCCCAAGCAGGCACTGATCTACTTTTTGCATCTATAGATTTGATTTTTCTGTACATCTTACATAAATAAATATAGTATGTGGTCTTTGTGTCTGGCTTCTTCTACATAGCAAAATGTTTTTGAATTTCATCCATATCATAGCATGCATTATTAGTTCGTTCGTTTTTATTGCCAGATAATATTCCATTATGAATATACATTTTGTTTATTCATTTATCAGTTGATGGATATTTGGATTCTTACCAGTTTTTGGCTATTATGAATAATGCTGCTGTGAACATTCATGACAAGTCTTTGTGTGGACATATATTTCCATTTCTCTTAGGTGAAATACCTAGGAGGGGAGTTGCTGGGTTATATGATAAATTTATGTTTAACATTTTAAGAAATTGTCAAACTGTTTTCCAGTGTGCTGCATTTTACTTTCCATCAGCATTGTATGAGGGTTCCAATTTCCCTACATTATTACCAGCATTTGGTATGTGTCTTTTCGATCATAGCCATTCTAGTGGTTGTGAAGTTGTATCTCATTGTGGTCTTGTTTTGTATTCCCCTAGTGACTAAAGATATTGAGCATCTTTTCATGTGTGTATTAATCCATTTGTGTATGTTCTTTGGTTAAATATTTATGCAAATATTTTGATCATTTTTTTTTTTTCCTTTTTGTCTTTTTTCGTGGCTGGCAACGGATCGCAACCCTCAGTGTCGCGCCCGCACCGGACCGGGACCGGCAACGGGATCGCAACCCTCGGCGCTGCCCCCGCACCTCGCTCAGCCAGTGAGCGGCCAGTCTGTATGTGGGATCCGAACCCTCGGCGGGAGCGCCACCACACTTCCCAAGCGGCACACTATAGCAGTGCACCACCGGGCCGGCCCCAATTTTGATCATTTTTAAGATAGGGTATTTGTCTACTTGAGTTATAAGAGTTCTTTGTACATTCTAGAAACAAGTGGTTTAAATGATACATGATTTGCAAATATTTTCTCCCTTCCCGTGGTTTGTCTTGTATTTTCTTAATGATGCTTTTGAAATGCTAACTTTTTAAACTAAATACAGTTTATCAATTATTTTTCTTTTATGGATTGTGCTTTTGGTATTATATCTAAGAACTCTTTTTTTAAAATTCTTTTTTAAATATATTTTTTAATTAATTTTTTAAAAATTCTTTTTATTATTATTATTATTTTTTAACTTTTTGGCAGCTGGCCAGTGTAGCAATCCAAACCCTTGACCTTGGTATTATAACACTATGGTCTAACCATCTAAACTAACTGGCCAGCCCCTTTTTAAAATTTTTAATTTTATTATTTTTTGTATCTAAAAACTTTTCTTTTTTCTTAACAAGGGTCACAATGATTGTCTTTTTTTTTTCAGGTGGTTGGCTGGTATGGGG
Source organism: Galeopterus variegatus (assembly GCF_000696425.1). Classification (NCBI taxonomy): domain Eukaryota; kingdom Metazoa; phylum Chordata; class Mammalia; order Dermoptera; family Cynocephalidae; genus Galeopterus; species Galeopterus variegatus. The sequence continues at coordinate 24,978 of NW_007736956.1, forward strand.
ATCTGAACCCCTGATTTTAGTGTTACCAACACTATGACCCAATCAAGTGGGCTAATGAGCCAACCCTTATGTTTCTTTAAAGAGTTTTAATTAGCTGTAAAACTTAGGCTTTTACTCTATTTTGAGTTAATTTTTGTGTATGGTGTGAGTTAAGGGTCTAAATTCATCTTTTTGCATGAGGATATCCAATTATCCCAGTACCATTTGTTGAAAAGACTATTCTTTCTCCATTGAACTGCCTTGGCACTTTTATTAAAAATAAGTTGGTTGTGGGGCTGGCAGATTAGCTTGGTTAGAGCACGGTATTATAACACCAGGGTCAAGGGTTGAGATCCACATACCAGCCAGCCACCAAAAAAAAAAAAAAAATCTTTTAGTTTAAGAGTTTATTTCTGGGCTTGCAGTTGTGTTTCATTGATCTATATACCTATCCTTATATTCATAACACACTGTATTAATTACTTTTACTTTACAAGTAAGGTTTGAAATCCATAATGTAAGTCCTTCAACTTTGTTCCTTTTAAAGATTGTTTGAATATTCTTTGCATTTCCATATACATTTTGGGTCAGGCTGTAAATTCCTGCAAAAAATGCCTGCGGGGATTTAGATAGGGATTGTGTTGAATCAACTTGGGGAGAGTTGCCATCTTCAAAAATGCCGTCTTACATTTCATGAAACTGGAATACCTCTCTATTTATTTAGATCTTCTTTAATGTCTTACAACAGTGTTTTGTAGTTTTCAGTGTACAAGTCTTACTCTTCTTTTGTTAAATTTATTCCTAGGTATCTTATTCTTTTTGATACTATTATGCATGGAATTAGTTTTCTTAGTTTCATTTTCGAATTGTTAATTGCTAGTACACTAGTACAGTATATAGAAATGGTTGGTTTTTGTGTATTGGTCTTCTATCCTATGGCCTTGCTGAACTCACTTACTATATGTTCTTTTGTGTTCTTCTTTCTTTACTTAACATTACCCAAACACATTTTGAAGAGAGAGTAGGTCATCAGTTTATTCCCTACAATTTCTGTTATATGCAGAAGTTTGCTTACCAGATTTAAAGAAGCACACCCTAATTACTGAATGTGATGAGACAGTATTATAAAGCACAATTAAGAGACTTGGGGCTGGCTAGTTACCTCAGTCGGTTAGAGCACAGTGTTTTTTTAATCCAAGATAGGTCAAGGTGTTTGGATCCCTGAACCAACCAGCTGTCAAAAAAAAAAGAGACTTGGTTGAAGCCCTTAGCTTCCTTCCATTTACTTTCAACAAACCAAGCATCCAGACTCTTCAGATCCTTCAGACACCCTCCCAGAGGTGAAATTATGAAATTATGTCTCAGGTTAAATTTATTCAAGTAAACTTTGTTTTGTTTCTCCTGTGTCCCTGTTTATCTTTGTATCCTGAGTTCCTAGCAGGGTGACTGGCACATGGCACCTGCTTAAAATATGTTAGTTAAGGTCCAGCCCCGTGGCTCACTCGGGAGAGTGCTGCGCTGGTAGCGCCGAGGCCGTGGGTTCGGATCCTATATAGGGATGGTTGGTGCGCTCACTGGATGAGCGTGGTGCAGACCACACCTTGCTGAGGGCTGCGATCCCCTTACCGGTCAAAAAACAAACAAACAAACAAAAATATATATATATATGTTAAGTTGAAATTATAAGCATAAATGTGGGAGGCATTTCTGCAACCAC
>NW_007736956.1:26951-58456 GCF_000696425.1 Galeopterus variegatus
CTGTGTCCCTGTTTATCTTTGTATCCTGAGTTCCTAGCAGGGTGACTGGCACATGGCACCTACTTAAAATATGTTAGTTAAGGTCCAGCCCCGTGGCTCACTCAGGAGAGTGCTGCGCTGGTAGCGCCGAGGCCGTGGGTTCGGATCCTATATAGGGATGGTTGGTGCGCTCACTGGATGAGCGTGGTGCAGACCATACCTTGCTGAGGGCTGCGATCCCCTTACCGGTCAAAAAACAAACAAACAAACAAAAAAATATATATATATGTTAAGTTGAAATTATAAGCATAAATGTGGGAGGCATTTCTGCAACCACAATATGGGTTTCAAACTAGCCATGTAGCACACTTTAATTATAAACTGGACAATCGGCCTTCTTAACTAATCAGATTGCATGTCTCAATTAATTCAGTTTTAGCCATGCTTACTGTGTAAAAGGATGGTATAAAGATATATGGATTAAAATAATGGGGACAGCTGGAGTTTAAATGGAAAAGTGCACAGGTGAATTTCAGAGACAGAAGGGCAGCATTAACAGAAATGTCTCTAATTACTGATTGTTTTGTGCTAGGTCTATAATCAGTGGATTAGTTTCCTTCATATCATATAGCATGGCCCCTGATTTGTAAAGACATCTGTCTTCTAAAGAGCATAACATATCTTTGTCATTCTGTCCGGTAATCTTATTAATAGTCAAGTCCTAAAATAAACTGATTTTTCCAGTTCAAACTATAGAAGAAGGGTTACTGAGCCTAGAAATTAAAGTTCCTAATTAGGCTTCACATTAGATTTAAACATTGTGTAGTCATATCTCTATAGAGCTATAAATCCTTGTAGGGAAAATGAAAAGTAAATGGTCAGGATCCCTGGGGCTGGGGGTTCGGAATCTTGCCAAGCATTTGATGTAAATGATAACTGTACGTGTGCCCAGGTGTTCCTTGGCTATTGTTGGGAGAATATAGGAAAAATGGTCAGGGCCCCTCAGATGTTCAGAATATTACTGAGCACTTGATGTAAATAGGCACGTGTGCTCAGGTGTTCCTTGGTTATCGTCTAGTGTAATTGCGCACGTTCACCCAGGTGTCTTAGGTTATGGACTTAAGTATAAGGATGAGTGGCTGTGATCCATGGTGCCTCCCATCCCCGGGATGCCCCCCCCCATGGGGGGGTATGGGGAGGCCACTACTGCTGCTGGGGGTCACTGCTACTGCTAGTGCCCCCAGGACGCTCTGCAAGGCCACTGCCACTGCCAGACCTGTAAGCTGCTGCCACTGAGGAAGCTGAGGACTGAGCTCATGTCATCTGCCAACAGCTCCTGGAATTTTTCCCAATTACCTAACATGGACCTGCGTGTGAGGGGTGTAGGGACCCAGCCTGGCATGTGACGGGTCTGGTGACCCAGTCTGTACAATGGGTTTGGAGGATCTGAGCCCTAGCCCTGACAATACAAATGGAAACTTAGTATAACTAAAATAAATAATGAAACATTTTGGCTTTAGTTATGATTTGTCTTACGTTACAGCTATTATCTATGGATGTGCATGGGCACCCAGGTGTTCCTGAATTGTCTGACTTGTGCCCAGGTGTTCCTGAGTTATTGCACTTAAGTATAAAGGATGAATGGCTCTGATCCACAGGGCTCTCAGGACACCCCAGGAGGCCACTAGGGCAGCTGCTGCTAGCTACCCGAGCTTGCATCTGAATAAAACCTATTAATCTTTACCCACAGCTCCCAGGATCTTTTTCCTATTACCTAGCTTGTAGGCCTGCAGGTGAGGGGTTTGTGACCCAGTCTGTACAACAGGTTTGAGGGGTCTAAGCTCTAGCAATAAAGTCTTTTTTTAAAAAACGCTATTTTTGTTTTAGCATATTGGCCTGTCTGGTTAGTGCTATTGTCAGAATCCTGCCGACGTAGCCAATTGTAGGGTTAAGTGACTACGCCAATTGTATTGCTATGCAATTCATAACTAAAGCCAAAGTATTTCATTATTTTAGTTACACTAAGTTTCCATTTGTATTGTCCAGGATAGGGGTTATGACCCAAAGACCCTTCAAACACATTGTACAGACTGGGTCACAGACCCCTCACATGCAGGTCCACACTAGGTAATTGGGAAAGATCCTGGGAGCCATTGGCAGACAGCACGAGCTCAGTTCTCAGCTTCCTTGGTGGTGGCAGCTTACAGTAGATCCAGCAGGTGGTGGCGGTCTCCCTGTGGCTCCCCTGGGGACATCCCAGGGGCAGGGGCCCTGTGGATCAGAGCTGCTAGTCTTTTATACTTAAGTCCAATAACCCAGGACACCTGGGTGCACACGTGCAACTACATTAACAATAACCAAAGAACACCTGGGCGCACGTGCATATTTACATCAAATGCTCAGCAAGATTCTGAACATCTGAGGGACCCTGACCATTTTCCTATATTTCCCCTATATGGTCAAAGTCTAGTAGGTTGAACTTTGTTCAGTTAACACAGAGATAAGGTAAGGGTGTATGTTTTAAACATCTTAATGTGAACCTAAATGTGAGAATTTCGGTCTTGCAGTGGCAAGTATTAGCAGTATTAGAAGTCATATCTTCACATTCTCAAAATAAGTGATTTAAAAACAAAACAAAACAAAATTTAATGATAGAACATGTTTTTAAAGTAAAGATATCCCTATCCATCTGTGCATAGCTTTTCCCATTTTTACATATAGTTTGCTGAAATTGTTAAGTACTCTCTATTCTTGATAACAGCACTATGTACTCATGAGCTCGTACTCACACAGTAGATATTTATTTGAGTTCATTTGGCAGAGATTTTCACTTTTAGTAGTCCAAAATATACTTCCATTTTAAGAGATGTCTATGGGCATAATTTATATCTAATAGCTATTAGTTAGACTTTGTAAGTGGTTACCTATCTCATTTTGTTTAAAACAGGGTTTTCTTTACCTTGGCACTATTGACATTTTGGATTGGATAATTTTTTGGTTGGGGGTAACCTGTACCTTGTAGAATATTTAACAGCATTCCTGGCCTCTAACCACTAGATGCCAGCAGTAACCCCCACCCCCAAGTTGTCCAATGTCTTTGGATATTGTCAAATGTTCCCCCAGGGGCAAAATTGCCCCCAACTGGGAACCACTAGTTTAAAACAAATAAAAACTACATTTTCTCCAGCAGGGAAACTTCTTTACAGTCTTCACAGGGTACTGTATTTGTTATAATTAATCTCTTTGATTTATCATTTCAGGGGTGATAATGTAGAAATGACAAAAAGTCTTTCAATGTTAATGACTCCATGGTTAACTATTGGTCTGGTCATTGCATAGTTTTACATTTATGAGGCCAAAAGACATGGAAGAAACCTATCACTATGGAGTAGTCTGAAACTAGCACTGTAACGAACTGTGGTAGCTGTTTCTGTTGTTTCCATCTGGGGCACTCTGTACTGCAAGCACTCAAAATACTGCCTGACACAGATTTATGATCAAGATCTAATTTCTGAAAACAACAGCTAACCTTGTATTTATTAAGTGGCTGAGTATTTAAGCAAACTTTCCCCCTGAATGTGGGGGAAAATAAGCCCTAGGAATTATGCTTAATTCCCATGTGATTTAGGAGGAAAAAGCCAGCATTTGCCTAGGTTGTTCAAGCATAATAATGGCAGTGTGAGCATATCCTGCTACCTCCAGGAACCCATTATTTATGTGGTGTGGGGAAAATATAGAAAAATGTCAGAGTCCCTCAGGGGTTCGGAGTCTTGCCAAACATTTGATGTAAATATGCACATGCGCCCAGGTGTTCCTTGGTTATTGTCTAATGAAATTGTGCATGTGCACCCAGGTGTTCCTGGGCTGTCTGACTTGCACCTGGGGGAAGGGAAGGCCGCTACTGCTGCTGGAGGCCACCTTAGCTGCCATTGCCACATCTGTAAGCTGCTGCTGCTGCTCAGGAAGCTAAGGTCTGAGCCCCCATCATCTGCCAGTGGCTCCCGGGATCTTTCCCAATTACCTAGCTCATGGACCTACATGTGAGGGGTCTGGTAACCCAGCCCAGCATGTGAAGGGTCTGTGACCCAGTCTCTACAATGGGTTTGAAGGGTCTGTGGGCCCTAATCCTTAGCCCTAACCTAACCATACATGTGGCAACTGGGTGACACCCACAAGACATCTTCAGAGTGAAAAGCCTGAGCTCAACTGCTCTAGGCCCAGCAATTAAGAGAACAGGACACCGAGAGGAGTCCCCACAGAGCCAGCCTAAGCTGCATCTGAAAATCACACCCTGAGTCCTAATGCCTTACATTTGCTGTACTTTAATTTTCCCTAACTTTTACCATATGCCTGCAGATCCACATGCTGTGCTTAGATATAGTATTTAAATTAAGCTGCTCAGATAATAGAATGGAAGGATAAAGATCAAAGTTCATTAACTGCCAGGGAGTTTGAGTTGTAATAATCAGCTATGGAACTCAAGGAAGAAGACAAAGCTAACACTTTGCCAGCCTATGACCATCAGAATGTTAGGCTAGTCTCATTTCCTGAGACTTTCCAATTACACATAGTACAAAACAGCAGTGCAGACTCATTTCATAGCAAGTACTTTATTAATATTGTTTCCTAGCTACATTCCAGTAAAAGAAAAACAAATGTTTTAAGAAACCATTTACCAAGCTCTCCATAAAATTACATTAAATGTTGACAATCTTGTTGGGGCTTAGAAATCCAGTTTCACCTTGACATACTATACCGTATTCTGATCTTTAATTGCAAATTAGAAATCTTATTTCATAATTTTAACATTGAGCTTACAAAGTTATTTTGGGGGTGGGGATTTTGTTATTTGGTGCCTTAAATCAAGGATTCCCAACCTTTTTCACATTCTGGCACATCTATAAAATAATAGTATTTGTGCATTTGTATGTGGCTGGAAGTGACCAGTCCAAAAACTGACTTCCCTGAGGGGAGCAATTTCTCAGCACTCTGGATGGAATGTTTTGTCGTTAACTACCTGCCAGTTGTATGCTCTGCTGCAAATGTGTTAAAAGCTGCAGGTCTGCTTGGGCAGATGGCTCTAGCTAGGGCAGCATAAGCTCCACTGTAGCACCAAGAGTCAAAACTGGGTTTGAAATAATTTTTTAGAGGGTAGCGCAATTTTCTTCTTCATTTCTTTTAAAGGTCTCAGCTTAATTAATTCTGCAATATGAGCCTTGTTTCAACCGTAAGTCAGAACTTGGATTCTGTGGGTGCTGTGCTTATGTATATTTTTAATTTAAAGTGATGACATGAATTGAGGCCTTTTAAAAATACTGCTTAGAGTAAAGCTCTTCAAGTGTACCAAAGCTTAAACACACTTGATAATGATTATTTTGGACAGCCTAGGAGATTTCCTGAAAACTTAACTAAAATAATACCTTGAAAAATGAACACCCTTCACTGAGGTGTTTGAATTCTATCTACAGTATGAAACCTGTAGTGATTCTGTCCTGAGGTCTAGACAAACAGAATATTTTTTCCACTCAGCTCTTTGGGATTCCTCCTGGCCACACTGAAAAATGCCCAGGGAAATTGTAAATGTATTTATATTTTTTCAAAATGCTAGTGCCCCATTAACCTAAGTGGTAGTTGAAAACAAGCTATTTCATAGAGGACATTTTTATGGCTGTACATCTAATACTATTATGGCAACCTTTTCTACAAAAACCATGCCAACTTTGCCCTCAGAATACCATAAAATTCTCCACCGGATAATGTGAAATATGGCCATTGGATGGGGGTGAGTTCATAAGAGAGAGTAGATTACTAAATGGAGAACTTATAGAACAAACACACCCAGATTGTTGTGCTTTTAAGAACAGAAATGTTACAGACAAGACCAGCTTGCATCTTCATACCAAAACAGAACTCATTAAATTTGTTTAAGCTGACCTTTAATGGGTACAAATAAAAATCCCTCACAAAGCATGTTTACTCAGTAACCAACAGCCTAAAATGAAATTTTTATTTTTCTTGCTAACATGATTTTTTTTTCTGTTTTTCTTTTTTTCCTTCTCTGTTCTACTTCTCAGTTGAGCCTTTATGACCTAAAAAATATCAACAATGGGTATTTCTCCTCATGCCCCTGTCTTACCCCAGTAAAAAGCAAGAGAAAAGGATTATACAGATTAAAACAGAGTTGTATCAAACATTCACTTTTGTGTTTCAGGTGAATTTCATTCACTCAGAATAATCACAGAGAAAAAGGCAGGCAAGCTGGGTTTTAAACTGTCTCACCACTGACACTCCAAATTGTGCTGGGAGTGTCTGCAGCTCTGTTAGAAGTACTGTCTGGAAAAGGCCCCCCAGGGTATGTGGTGCCTCAGCGCTTGGTGGGCTCGGCCTGAGCTACTTCTCCAGGGCCAGCCCAGCACAGGTCTGTGGTTCGAGGTAGAGCTGCTGCTGTTATTTCCCAGGTGAGCAGGAAGCAGGTGAGCAGCAAGCACTCTCCTAAAACGGGTCTTTATTGTGTGGTGACAAGTTTCACAATCATGCTGATGATCCGGGATCCTCGAGGACATGTACACAGATCTATGCTCGGGTTTTTTATTTTATCCTGGAGGAGCTGGTCAAGTTCACAACGAAGTTCCTTTACTAATTCAGCCACCTAAAATGAAAGCCACAGTATAAGCAATGCTTGGAGCAACAGGGGAGGATAAATTAGAGGGAAATATACCAATTATGATTATCATTATTTAGGTTTCTGATATTAATTTTCACTCCATTGAAAGGAAAAAAAAAGAAACGTTTTTATTCTGTAGTACACTAAATGTGGTCCATTATATAAAAACTCTTCTATCACATCTCATTTAAAGAAAAGATTAAATCTGGAATTATGGCTCTTATGTAGGGCTCTCCATATTAAAGCTTGGTCACCTTTTACAGTTTGCCTCAAGAGGAGAAGCAGGAATTAAAAATGAAGAATTAAAAATGGTACAAGTCAGGCAAACCAAAAAACCTCTAGCTTTGGGATGCGTTTTCTGCCTTTATGGCATTTTGCTTATGCTGATGTGGTGGTACTGTAGATGTCTTTGTAACATCTGCTTTGCCCCTCCCCCACTGTGTGGCAACGTGTGCTTTGGACCCTGCTCTGACTCAAGCAGATTCATGCTGCGGGCCTCGCCAGAGTGAAGGATCGAGTACTCCAGGCCTTCAAATCCGGGACATCCCTTGGCCACAGGAATTGGTTTAGGAGGGGAGTTTTTTTTTTGTTTGTTTGTTTTAAATGACTGGTAAAGGGATCTTAACCCTCGGCTTGGTGTTGTCAGCACCACGCTCTCTGAAGTGAGCTAACCAGCCGTCCCTATATAGGGATCCAAACCCGTGGCCTTGGTGTTATCAGCACCACACTCTCCCAAGTGAGCCACGGGCCGGCCCAGGAGGGGAGCTTTGATGGAGCTTTTAGGCAAGAAGGTTTCTGTGTCCCTTTCTGAACTGTGTGCTGCACAGATGTGAAGCCAGGAGCTACTGCAGCCATCCTCTTACCACAGGGTCAGCCAGGCTTCTGATGTCACTGAGCTGCTGAATCTAACCAACCTGCCTGGACCTCTTGACCTGCTCTGTCTGATAGAGCAGCTACTAGTCACGTGTGGTTTATCTAATAACCACATGAAATGTGGCCAGTCCACACTGAGATGTGCTCTCAGCATAAAATACACACAAGATTTTGAAGACTTAGTATGAAAAGAGAATGTAAAATATCTCAATAATTTTTTATATTAATTACATGTTGAACATGAAATATATTAAGATCAATTTCACCTATTTTCACTTTTTAAAATGTGGCTACTAGAACAATTAAAATTATCTATGTGGCTTATATCACATTTCTTTTGGACAGTGTTGCTTACAGTTAAATATGCCAATCAATTTTCTTTAATGTTTGAGTCGGTGTTTCTGCTTCTTACAATATAAGAATTCTAACAGATGCAAATGTTAAAACAAATTTTTATTTCTTAAACATATACTCCCCTTGAAGTGTTTTCACAGAGGTCCCATATAGTGAATAATCGAGACCTGAGAATAAAAGAATTCAGACCCATTCTCTCTTTTTTTGGCAGCTAGCTGGTATAGGGAACCGAACCCTTGACCTTGGAGTTACAAGGCTACACTCTAACCAACGGAACTTCCAGCCAGTCCCATATCTTTTTTTTTTTTTTTAAGATGACCGGTAAGGGGATCTTAACCCTTGACTTGGTGTTGTCAGCACCAGGCTCACCCAGTGAGCTAACCGGCCATCCCTATATAGGGATCTGAACCTGTGGCCTTGGTGCTATCACCACCACACTCTCCAAGTGAACCACAGGTTGCCCCTCCCCCCCCTTTTTTAATGGTAGTGGTGGAATCAGGGTGATTTTTACTTATTTATTTTTGCTTAACTGTATTTTCTAATTTTTACTTTGGTGAACATATATTATTTGTATAACAATAAGGAAGGTCCGTCAGCCTCACCTTATGGCTTCTGTCCTAAACCTTTGACACCAACCCCAACCCACCCTGGGCTTCCCCTCCCAGTATGCTCCTGGAACTCTTACTAGGGCTCCACCCATGGCCTCACTTCTGCCTCTCTCTTTCTTAGTGTCTCACTGTAAACCCATCCTTCACTCTTAATTAGTTCTGTTGTCCCTTGTCCCTAAAGGAGTGCCCTATATTTCATACTATCAAAGCCCCTCATGACCTAAGCCTCATACAACAGACCAATTATCCCTTTACCTGATGGGAAGCAGCTACAAAACGGATCCAACCATCATCCAAGGAGACAACGAACTCTCCCCTTTTAAGCTGCACACTCACTTGGCCTCCTCCGAACAAGACCAGTGGGTACACAGACACCATGCTGCAGTCCCGGATGAATACCCGACTAGTTTTGATCTTCTCGTGGTACAACAGGTAGGGGCTGTCAAAGTGTCTGACCTGAAACACGAAACCTTAGATGACAACAGTGATGTCACTGGCAACATAAGGGGAACCCCACCAGTCCTATGGATTTACATACCACCTGTTCCTTAATGACTCTCAATATTTTTCTCCAGCCTGGACCTTTCCCCTGAGCTCCAGACTTGCTTATGCAAAAACCTACTTGCCATCTCCACTTGGACATCTAATAGGCATCTCAAACTTCCTGTGTTCAAAGGAATTCTTGATTTGCCCTCTTTGCAGTGTTCCCCATCTCAGTAAATGACACTCCCATTCACCCAGGTGCTCAAGCCCCTAATTCAGCAGTCACGCTCAATTGCTCTTTTTCCCTCACTCCATCTGTATTGTCACTAAGTCCTGTGAGCTGTTTTCAGAACACAAAATGAATTGACATGTTCTCCCCGCTGCTACAGCTGCCACTAGCACGCACCGTCACCACCTCGTGGAGATGCTGCAATGGCCTCCAAAGTGCCACCCTGCTTCTATTTTTGCACCTTCACAGTCTCTTTTCCACACAGCGGCCACAGTGATCTTTTAAATGAATTGACATGTTCTCCCCGCTGCTACAGCTGCCACTAGCACGCACCGTCACCACCTCGTGGAGATGCTGCAATGGCCTCCAAAGTGCCGCCCTGCTTCTATTTTTGCACCTTCACAGTCTCTTTTCCACACAGCGGCCACAGTGATCTTTTCACAACAAATCCAATTATAGCTCAAAACTCTCCAGTGGTCTCCCAGAGATAAAATCTAAAATCCTCACCATGGCCTACAAGGTCCTAGACGCCCTGACCCCTGCCTGCCTGTCCCAGCACCTCTCCTCCCCGCTGTCACCCCTAATCATCCCAGTCCACTTACACTGGCCGCAGCCTTACATTTCCTGAAACACACCAAATACGCTCCCACCTCGTGGTCGTTGCTCTTATTTCCTCCGCTGGCACGTTCTCTCCTCACATAGCTGCATGGCTCGCTCTTCACTTCATTTAGGATCTGCTCAGTTGTTTTCTCCTCACCTCAGAGAGTTCTTCCCTGACCACCCCACGTAAAAGGGTCCTTCCCCTGTCCTGTCACTCTCAATCTCTCTCCCCTGCTTTATTTTTCTTCACAGCATTTGTCACTAACCTGAGATTATTTGTTTACTTATTTCTTACCTGTCTTCCCCACTAGGCTGTAAGCTCCTTGAGGGCAGAGACCTTGTCTGTCTGGCTCATCTGTTATCCGTCATGGCCTACAACAGTGCTAGTAGATATTGAATAGATGCATGAATGGTTTGGAGTCTGTCATGGTAAACTCAAAAGAGCAGGTGTGGAGCAAACTCAGGTCTCTGGTTCCTGAGAACACAGACAGCTGAGAGGGCAGATGACCTCCTGGCCCTCAAACTGCTCTGAGCGTCAGGAGACCCTTTTCGTGCTTACTGACACTTTCCTCAGCAGTTCCAGGGGGCTGACAAGCTCTAACACTTCAATCTCTCTCTTCCTCTGGTCTCTTTTCCTTTTTCTCCTCTGTCCCTCCTGAAAGCTTTACTGAGCATGTACTTTCAGCCAGGCACCCTGCTAGACATTGAGACTAAAAATGAATAAAATTCAGTTCTTGTCTTCAGGGATTTCACAATCCCATGAGGGAGACATACCATTAACTAACATGATAAGTGCCACAATAGACATATGCACGCTACAGGATGGTGGAACAGCGGAAGTAAGGAGCACCTTGGAGGGAGAGGGACACCGAGGAAGTGACTTTTAAAGAAAGTGATTTTTAATGGCAGCTACTTATCCATTTTTAATGAATAAGTAGGAGCTTGCTGGGGAATAAGAATGGCATTCCAGGCACAGAGAACAGCGTGTTCCACGTCATGGCACTGGGGGACACTGTTGGTAGTCTGGTATTGCTGGAGCACACAGAATGATGGGGGGTGGTTGTGGGGTCATATATAGGAAGGGGCCAGATGTGAAGGGTCGTGAGAATTTGTATTATGCTCCATACATGAGGATTTAAGCAAGAAATTGACACGGTCAAATGTATGTTCTGCAAAGATAATTTTGGCAGCAGTAGTATAGAATGTTGGAGAGAGAAACCACCACAAGTAATATTATTATAGTACTTCAGGCAAGAGATAGATGTTCGGGGCTTGAACTTAGGAAGTGGCAGTAGGGATAAGAGAAGTAGGCAAATCTTAGAGATGTCAAAAAGGTGGCATTGCTGGGACTTGGTAACCAATTGGATTGGAGTAAGGAGAAAAGAAGCAGGAGTCCATGCGACGTCAGGGTTCCGATCTGGATGGTGTAATTTACCAAGACAGGGATCAGGGATCACAGAAAGACAAGAATGAACTGGGAGATAATGAGTTTGATTTTTCAGCTTTTGAGTTTGAGGTGACTAGAAGATGACATCTGGCTGATGTTTTCCAGAGACCATGATGTGTCTTTGGTGGTCCATGAAGAGTATGAACACTATAGTGAGAAAATAAGGATAAGAACAGAACCACTATTTCAGGGCCAAAGAAGAAAAGCTAGTCAAGGAGATAGAGGAGTTGATTGGAGAGATAAAAGTAAGTGATATTTACTTAAGTAAGAAGCCAAAAGAACATCAAAGATCATTTCAAGAGGAAGGCAGGTCACAATGACAAATACCATTTGAGAGGCAAGTGCAACTATGATGAGCCCAGCAGAAGCCCACAGGATTTGACAACTAGGAGGTTACTCGTGACCTTCAGTGAGTTTAGCGGAGCGGTGAGGGCAGGAGCTTTACAGCAGCAGGCTGAAGGAAAGACGAGAGCTAAACAAGTGGGATTGGCAAGAATAGGTCATTCATTCCCTTTTGAGGCATAGGTTCAGTGATGTAATTAGCACATGACTTCTAAATCACCATTGCAAAGAAACAATCTTACAGCTGAAAGCAGGCTTGAGCATTTTTTATGTATCCAACAGAATTTTCCTGAAATGGAAATAGTCTTTCCAGAAATAGTCCAATTTCCAGTCTGTTTATGCTTATTCAACCTTCCCTAAGTCAGTGGTGCTGCTGGGGACAGCAACTGACAGAACAAGGTTTGGCTGAATTTAAGGGACTGTGTTTCTCACCCCAGGACTTGCCATATGTAAACATAGGTACATACTACCACACTCACCTGATAGTTCACTGATGAAGGGTGAATGTGTACATAGCCATCATTCTTCGTAACAAACTTCAACTCAGCTGATTTGGGTTGCATTCTGACAGCTCCAGTACTGGTCTTCTGAAATTTCCCTTCTGGGATTTTTACCTAAACATATGTAGGAGAATGAAACTAGACCCATACCTCTCACCATATACCAAAATCAACTCAAAATGGGTTAATGAATTAAATATACATCCTGAAACAATAAAACTCCTTAAAGAAAACATAGGGGAAACACTCCAGGAAGTAGGAATGGGTACAGACTTCATGAACACAACCCCAAAAGCACAGGGAACCAAAGGAAAAATAAACAAATGGGATTATATCAAACTAAAAAGCTTCTGCACAGCATCATCTAAAGTTTCTTATACCACAGTTAGGTTTTGTTTCTATAATTTAAGTCTCCAAATGATTTTTCCCACATTCTTTTTAAAAAAATCTTTTAATTTTTTTTTTTAAAAGATGACCGGTAAGGGGATCTCAACCCTTGGCTTGGTGTTGTCAGCACCACGCTCAGCCAGTGAGCAAACCGGCCATCCCTATATAGGATCCGAACCCGCGGCCTTGGTGTTATCAGCACTGCACTCTCCCGAGTGAGCCACAGGCCGGCCCAAAAATCTTTTAATTTTGAGATGACTGTAGATTCATAGGAAGTTGCAAAATAGTACAGAGAGTTCTCTGTGTGCCCTTCACCTAGTTTCCTCCAATGGTAACATCTTACATAACTACAGTATAATATCAAAACCAGTAAATCTATATCCAAATGATTTTTAAAAGTAAATTTCAAATGGTTTGGAAAGCATGCACATGCTAAGCAGAAAATTAGTCATAAATTAATCAGCAGATGTCAACTGAACATGTAACAAAAAAGTTAAGGCCTTGGAAAATGATTCAGTACTCTGCCAAATTCAAATTCTTTCTAAGTTTGAAACGGTCCCTTATTAGGGCTGGATAATCAAAATGCAGGTAAATGTCCAAAAGCATACTCAGGTAGGGTTTCCAGAAGGCTGGCCACCCTGATTTGTGTGATTTGTTCTTATCTAATTTTAGGCCAGAGGGCCGGCCTGTGGCTCACTCGGTAGAGTGCGGTGCTGATAATTTTAGGCCAGAGTAGAGGGCATAAGGGAAACTGTGGGAAAATCAAATTTCCATCTAATATAGGTTAGGTATGTACAGATTGGCTGACAGAGTGACATTTATGTCTATTTTAATTTCTGGAGTATGATAATATGTCAGGAGGATTTTAAAAGCACCTACTTTTATACAATAAATGTGTTCTTGAATGATATATTTAAATAGATTTGGGGAATTAAAGGATTAGAAGTATATACTAAGTTTAATAGGCTCTCTGTGCGTGTGTGTGTATATCTCTAAGATGACTAGTGTGCACATCTTAATTTATATCCCTTGGCTACAAATCAAACTAAAATGGGAGGACCACCCCCAAAATGTTTTGTTACCTGCACTACATTTGGATACAGAGCAGCACACAGCATTGCTGATATCAGCTTGGGGTTCTCAGCATTTGAGTTTGCCTATGAGAGAAATACAGCATTAATCTTACAAGTAATTTTACCAAGTAATGTGGCTATTTCTGTCTGTGCCCTAGAATTTACCAGTATATTTCATTTGATCTCTACCTTAAACAAAGCAAAAAAAAAAAAAAAACTAATTTCACTAGACAAATTATTTCTTTCTTTTTTTTTTATTTTGTCTTTTGTCTTTTTTCCGTGTCCGGCAACGGATCGCAACCCTCAGTGTTGCCCCCGTACCGGACCGGGGACCGGCAACGGGATTGCAAGCCTCGGTGTTGCTCCCGCGCCTCGCTCAGCCAGTGAGCGGGAGCCGGTCTGTATGTGGGATCCGAACCCTCGGACGGGAGCGCCACCGCGCTTCCCAAGTGGCGCACTATCCAGTGCGCTACCGGGCCGGCCCAGAAAAATTATTTCTTTTTTTTTTTTTTTCTTTTGTCGTTTTTCCGTGTCCAGCAACGGATCGCAACCCTCAGTGTTGCCCCCGTACCGGACCGGGGACCGGCAACGGGATTGCAAGCCTCGGTGTTGCTCCCGCGCCTCGCTCAGCCAGTGAGCGGGAGCCGGTCTGTATGTGGGATCCGAACCCTCGGACGGGAGCGCCACCGCGCTTCCCAAGTGGCGCACTATCCAGTGCGCTACCGGGCCGGCCCAGAAAAATTATTTCTAAGTAAAAAATAAATTTACTGGATCACAGTCTCAAAGGAGCTACTGCACATTGACTCTTTCTAGATTTCTGCAAGCAGTTACAAAGCCAGTGTCCCTAAGGATCAGTGGAGAGAGAGATTCTGGTTCAGGAGATGTTGAGAACCTCCGGAAAGTATTGATTGCACTAAGAATAGAAGGACATCAGGTTCATCTTGAAGAAGTACTCTTCTTATCGTTATTTAAAAAACTGTCGTTGGTTAGAAAAAAGCTGGTCTGATTTGAGAAAACATTACTGGAAAGTTTATACTATCTCTTAAGAATTTATCAAGAACCAGTGTGAAATTTAAAAAACAAAAACAATAGCAATGATGAGCCAACAAACCCTTCTGTTATTTTTTTAAGTAAACTCTGGCACGTTTTATTAAAGAAAACTTTTGCACGGTTTACTTTTCACCAGTCTGTTCTGGCATGCTTCTACTGATATCAGAATCACCTGGATCAGTGGTAGACACTGTACACACTCTGTAGTATCTCCCACACGTCGTGCCCAACTCACTATTATTGCCACTGTAGTGATGGACACCAGTTTTGGCTAACATAACGCAGTATTCTACTTCAGAGTTCCTCAAAACTGAGCAGCTGTTGGCGAGGACGACCACTTTGGCTTTGCCTTCTCAGATCATCTTTAGAGTCTACTTGTACCCCAGCACGTACTTGCTTTTCATAACGAGCTGGAGCCTAGAGTTGATCAACTCCAGAGACTTTTTCATATTCTTTGTGGCCTCCGTCTTCCTGCCTTAGGTGCAGGATGGCCCCCAACCAAGAGCAGCCGCCAAGATGGCCAGAGAGTGAGACAGGCCCTTCTGTTCTTACAAGTGTTAGCTGACCCTTATTTGTAGAAAGAAGGAAATCAAGAATGCCACTAAACCCACTGCTCTAGGGCTTACGTGAAGCAGAGTGTCTACAAGTGTTCTCGAGTTAGTATTTTATTCACGTGCTGACTAAAGAGAAATAAGAACATGTTCTTTACCTCTTCTCCTGTGGCATCCAAGATACCATCTCCTCCTTGGGCCCTTTTCTCAATTTCCCTTGCTCTGAGTCCCTCCTTTACAAACCCTATATCCGATAACAGTTCAGTGAATTGTCGCTTGAGGCTGGCCATTTCCTGAAAAGTGGAAAAACCTTTGAGCAAGGGCATCGCCATGTCAGAGGTAAGTGTCCAGTCTTACAATAACGAGTGACTATGAAAACGGATTACTTCCGTGGATAGCAATGAGGCTCACAGGGGCTCATCAGACAGGTGTGAAGATGATCTTGACTAGTCATTTCCCAAAAGCCAGTGTTCACTTAGGCAGACTGAGTAAAAGAGTTACATAGAAATTCAAAAATTTTAGAAAACCCAAGGATCATTTACTTAACTCTCGATTACATTTTTAAACACTTTCATTAGATTTTAGGTAGATCTGATTTTCCTGCAAATTCTTAGGACAGCAAAAAATGTAGTTTATTTTGATTGGAACCCTAACTCAAAGTGCACTGTCTACTATCTAGTGTTTCCTACCTGCCCTTCTGCTCAAGTCCCCTCAATTCCTCACCCGTGCCTAGTGGTTAGTGCTCTCTATCAATACAACTCTGCAGAATGTTCCCTTTCTCCTACCTTGTGGTCACATCTTTTCCTAGGAATAGGGACATTATTATTAGTTTTTGGATGGGGAGACATCATTAAGTGGTTTAGATTTAGACACTTCTTTTCGTAGCTGAGCACAAGCGTGAGAAAGAAAAGCACAAACCTCTTTCTTTTGTGGCTTCTGTTCAAATATAATCTGCATACTAGACAATAGGGAAGGAGATAATGACAATTCAAGCAACACTACCTTGTCTGTTGATGACAATTTAAGTATTATCTTGGAATGTTTCAAGTATACATGGATATCATGGCAAAATATAACTAGGAGTTAAATATAGCAGAGTTTCTATTGCACAAGAAGGTTTTAATTGAGATCTTAATAAAAATAATTCTACAATCTAAGCTGGAGTTTAGTGAAAAGAGGAATTCTTGTTTGATGGACCTCATAGATCACAGCAAAATATACATATACCCTGAAGAAAAAGAATAAATAAATTTAGTAGGAAATATAATTTAAAAGAAATATCCTCCTTTTACACTTAAAAATCTTAATGTCTTGAGAAAATATTTATTACTGCACTGTACTTATGAATACCACTTTAGATCAGTAGTTCTCAACCCTGGCTGCATATTAGAATCACTTGGTGAACACAACAACAACAACAACAACAACAACAACAACAATAAACAGATGCCCAGCCCCCATCCCTACACATCCAGATTTCATTGGCTGGGGGTGGGACCTGGGCATTTTTACTTATTTTTTAAGCCTCCTCAGGTGAATCTAACATATAGTCAGGACTAAAAATTATTGCTTTTGAAGAATAAAGCTATAAATTTGTAGAATAAAGCTGTAGTCTTTGTCTTCTCAAAATACCTCACTGTAGCACAACTAAAGGAAGAAGAGAATGAAAGATACTGGGATGGTTTTGAGGTCTCTTACTTCACCAAATTCACTCATTCATGCATTTATTCAGTGAAACTTTACTAAGTGCTAACTATGTTCTAAGCACTGTTCTAGGCACTGGGATGCAGTGCTGAACAAAACAGGTAAGGTCTCTGCCCTGATGTAGCTCATGAAACAGAAATAAAGAGATGTCAGGTAGTGGTAAGTACGAAGAACATTAGTTTTGTGTTCTACTCCATGATATATCAATATTTAACATGAAAACAGAGTTCTTCCTCCTCCCAGCCCCAAAGTCTTTGATTAAAACAGATGCTTTGCAAAAATGTTGCTATGGTTTGAATGTTTGTCCCTTCCAAAGCTCATGTTGAAGCTTAACCCTTAATGTGGCAGTGTTGAGAGGTGGGGCCTTTAGGAGGTGATTAGATTGTGAGGGTTCTGCCCTCATAAATGGATTAATCCATTCATGGATTAATGATTTAATGGATTAATGGGTTATGGGAGTGGAGCTGGTGGCTTTATAAGGAGAGGAAAGGAAATGCTAGCAAGTTCAGCACTCTTTCCATGTGATGCCCTGCGCCACCCTGGGACTCTGCAGAGTCCCACCAAGAAGATGTCCTTCACCATGTGTGCCCCCCTCAACCTTGAACCCCCAGCCTCCAAAACTGTAAGAAATGAATTCTCTTTCTTTATCAATTATCCAGTTTCAGGTATTCTGTTATAAACAACAGAAAATTGGCTAAGGTAGGTGTGAACCATCATTATTTTGGCTTCTCATACTGCTTTGGAAGGGGGCCTAAAACACTGTCACAACAGAGGACAGAAGCCCTGCCTATTATCACAAAGAAGATGATAAACCTTTCTCTTTCTTGTATACTCATTATTGACACAGTAAGTTCTGATAGACATAAAAAATGAACAAGGAAAATCTTGTTCAGTACTGGTTCTTTGGTTCTGGGGACAGGGTAAGGGGATTAGGGATGGTAATAGACCCCTTCGAGAATCTGATTAGAACTATGGTCCCTCTCTCCAGAATAATGCACATATGCATAAGCATACAATTTTGCATACAATTTCAGGGGTTTATGGATCCAAATTAAGAATGCCTGGTATAACTATTGAGAAAACTGAATTCCACTAAGCAGCAATCTTTAGAGTACCTATATTCTATCCTATCCCCATAAGTAAATACAAATTCACCAAGAAAAAGGAAAAAATAGGTCAATTGAAAGGTTCAGCACAGAAGGCCTCATCTCCTAGTTCAGCAGTCCATTTTACATAGTTGGTAAAGCCAAGCAAATTCCAGAAATAACATTTCAATGTCAAGACAGGTCAAGCGAGATAAAGGTACAACACCATCTCATGAGCTACTACAGTAGAAAATGAAAGAAAACGAACTGCCACAGAAACAACTCACCTGAAGAACTCTTCCTGACAAGAAGTTTTGTCTGCAGTAATTATAACTTGCACGCGCACCTTCTTTTGTACTTAGCAGCCATCCCTAAATTTTGGAGAAAATCAAACTGAACTTACTCTGTCTTTAGTGCTGACTCTTGAAATAAACCCAAGCTATTAGGTTATATACTTACCTTATATGCTCGTAGAAGAGCCAGATAATCACTGTTTGCAAATGCAAATTCTAGCTTTTTCTGGTTAGCTTCCTCTTTTTTATCCCAAGGAGACACCTAAATTTTGAAAATGGATTTGAAGGACACATTTTATCTGAGGCTTCAAATGGCACTTCCCTATTGCTGCAGCTAGATGCCTGGGGACAGCCTTTGAGTGGAACAAAGCTTACTCAGTGGGTCCTCTGATTAAAGGCAATTATGATGGTAACTGGCAAGCTAACAGTCTTATTTGTCCTATGAGTCTGCTTGCCCACCCCAAATAATCTCTTCTGGGTCTTTTAGATCCAAGTGGCAAGAGTCAACAAAGAGCCATTCATTCTAAAAGCTATATTTAAAATCTAAAATTCTGTTATCTCTGTGGTATCTTTATTTTAGAGATACTTGTTCATCTTTTATATTTGAGCCTCTCCTGCTTCTATACCCATAACTAATGGTTTCCTCCTACTTTTTACAATTTTTACAGGTCCTCCTTTTCCTGACACATTTGTAAAATTAGCAGAAGAGTTAATTTTCACTGCCCTCCATACTAATTCTTTAATCCAATGATGTAGTTGTGCTTTCTCAGGTTCTAAGGACACCAGTGTGAGCTGCAGTAGCTCCCGTAGACTAAACCAAGGTCCTAGCTGCAACACCACTGAAATCATTTATTTATTTATTTATTTTTTCCTTTTTGTCTTTTTTTTACTGACCGGTAACGGGATCGCAACCCTCGGTGTCTCGCCCGTACCGGGGACCAGCAACGGGATCGCAACCCTCGGTGTTGCGCCTGCACCGCGCTCAGCCAGTGAGCGGGAACCGGTCTCCACATGGGATCCGAACCCTCGGCGGGAGCACTGCCATGCTCCCAAGCGGCGCACTCTCCAGTGTGCCACCGGGCCGGCCCACTGAAATCATTTAAAATCAGCAATACTGCTTCTCTCTAATTTTTGTATATTTGAATAACTTTATAGTTAACACAATAGCAACAAAATTCTATTTTCTACTTGCAAGTAAAATTCCTTCCTTTTTAGGAAGGCCAGTGGGAAAAAGTTTACATTTGGGAGATTACTACTATGTTTACAGAGCCCAGCAAAGGACAAGTGCTCAGTTTTGGCTAAAGATGACATCAACATTTCTAATGAGTCTTTCTGTATTCCAATAAAAGAAACAGTCAGTGAAAGGTTTATTTAGGTTTGCGAAACAGGCAATGGAGGTTCTGTTCACAATGTAGATACTGTCTGTGTGTCCCTGATCAAGTTATTTTACCTCTTCTGGTCCTTGGTTTTATCATTTGTTGTTAAATAAGGGAGCTGGACTAAGATCTTTTTTGTAATTCTATGAAGTGTAATATTAAAACTGAAGAAGATGATTACATCTATCTACTCTGCTATCTATACATGACAAACCATGGTAAAAATAAAGGCAGATTGACATTCTACCCAACGACAGCAGAATATCCACTCTCCTGAAGTGCACATGGAATACTCCCCAGGACACACCAAAGGCTTGACTGTAAAATGAAGCTCAATAAGTTTTAAGGGACTAAAATAATACAAAGTATGTTCTCTGACTATAAAGGACTGAAATTAGAAATCAATAACAGAAAAAGACATTGGGGAACTCAGAAACCAATAACAGAAAAAGAAATTGGGGAACTCACAAATATGTGGAAATTAAACAATACATGCCTAAATAACAAATGGGTCACAGCAGAAACAAGGGAAATCAGAAAATATTTTGAGATGAATGAAAATGAAGATACAACATACCAAAACTTATGGGATGCAGCTAAAATAGTCCTTAGAGGATAACTGTAAAAGCCTATATTAAAAAGAAGAAAGATCTCAAAACAATAACCTAACCTTCTACCTTAAGACACTGGAAAAAGAAGAGCAAACTAAATCTATGGCAAGCAGAAGGAAAGAAATAATGAATTAGAGCAGACATTAATAAAGTAGAAAACAGAAAAACAACTGAGAGAAGTCAACAAAACAAAAAGTTTCTGAAAATAAAATTTAGCTAGATTAACTAAGAAAAAAAGAGAGAAAGCTTAAATTACTAGAATCAGAAAGTGGGGGGCTGGCCAGTTAGCTCACGTGGTTAGAGCGTGGTGCTGATAACACTGGGGTCAAAGGTTAGGATCACCTCATTGGCCGACCAGCCACCAAAAAAAAAAAAAAGGAAAAAAAGAGGGGATGTTACTTCCAACCTTATAGAAATAAAAAGGATTATAAAGGAATACTGTGAACAACTGTATGCTAATAAATTAGGTAACTTTCATGAAAAAGACAAATTCCTAGAAAAACACAAACTAACAAATCTGACTCAAAAAGAAACATCTGAATAGACTCATAAAACAAGTGAAGAGATTGAATTAGTATTAAAAAAAAAACTACCCACAAAAACAAAACAAAACAAAAAAACCAACAAGCCCGGGTGGCTTTACCCCTGAATTCTACTAAAGAATTCATACTAATTCATACAAGCTCTTTCAAAAACAGAAGGAACACTTCTCAACTTATTCTATGTAGCCAGTCTTACCATGATACCAAAACCAAAGACATCACAAGAAAACTATAGACCAATTACCTCTTATGGATACATTGAAAAAATCCTCAACAAAATGTTAGCAAAGGGTAATAGGGGAGTGACAGCTAAGGGGTTTCTTTATGAGGTAATGAAACACTCTAAAATTTACTGTGGTGATGGTTGCATCATACTAAAAACTATTGATTTGTACATTTTAAATGGGTGAACTGTAAGGTATGTGAATTATATTACAAAAAAGCTATTTAAGAAAGTGTTTCAGTGTATTTACTGCCTTTTAAAATCATGCAGGTGCACCTTTTGCTTGTTTGTACTTTCTGATTTTTCTATAATGAGCAAGTATAGCAGATACAATAGAAAGCACGGTTAGATTATTGTTAATGAGTTAGATCTCTAGTTCTTAATCTTTATTCGGGGCACGGATCTCCTTGAGGATCAAATGACATTTTGCCCTGAAAAATTCATATCCAACAGTCACAAGCAAATTTTTAGAGGGCTCACACACCCTGAAGCCCCTGTGGTCCCCTTAAAGAGCTATGGCACAAACTCAGTTGAGATGAATGCTGTTTACTTACAAAAGGAGACTTAAAGGCCAAACTGGCAGCAATGGTGAGAGCAGGATCCAAACAGCGGAAGATAGACCCAAACAGCATCAGTTTGCCGATTCTCACATCCACGGGCAGAGAGGCCAAGTGGTAGCCTAGTGGGGTCAATTTTTCATCTGGAGTTAATGCTCCCAAGTCTCGTAATCGTATTTTTGAGGCACGGAGAGAATCAGCGTGTGGAGGTTCAATGAGCCGAGAGAACACAGACTGGAGATTATGAGCACTGAACATATCTAAAATTTTAATTCTGAAAAAAGAAAACAAAATAACAATTAGTCAATTTTATTTCTGATGGGATAACACAGAGGAATAATTTCTTGAGTGAGAATAATTTACAATTTCCCAGATATATGCTTTTATAAACCACACAATGCTAGTTTAAGTAAAATTTTCAAAACCTGTCTTCTAGTTCTCCTAGCAGTAAACTACAGAAACACTTTCAGATTCTGAAACTTACTCATATTCAGAATAAAATTTTCTCTATAAACTTTCAAAATGCTTCTTTCTATGAACAGTGGGTTCAACTTATGAAACAGAATTTTCACAATTCTTGTTATCATTTTGTCACTTGACAAAAAATAAGTGTTGACAAGGATGTGAAAAATTTCAACCCTTGCACACTGTTGGTGGGAATGTAAAATAGTATAGCCACTGTGGAAAACAGAATGGAGGTTCCTTGAACAACTAAAAATAGAGCTGTATGACTCAGCAATCCCATTTCTGGGTATATACCAAAAAGATTTGAAATCATGATCTCAAAGAGATATTTGCACTCCCACATACATTACTGAATTATTAACAATAGCCAAGATGTGGAAACAACCTAAATGTCTGCTGAAAGATAAGTGGATAAAGAAAATTGGTATACACATTCTATGGAATATTATTCAGCCTTGAAAAAGAAGGAAATTCTGCAATATGCAACAATATCAATGAACCTTGAGGACATTATGCTAAGTGAAATAAGCCAGCCCCAGAAGGACAAATACTGCATGATTCCACTTATATGAGGTACAGAGGTTGCTAGGGGCTGTGGGCAAGGGGAAGTAGGGAGCTGCTAATCAATGGGTATAAAGTTCCGGTTATGCAAGATGAACAAGTCCTAGAGCTCTCCTGTGCAACATTGTGCCTATAGTTAACAATACTGTGTTGTACACCTAAAAATTTAAGAGGATAGATCATATGTTAAGTGTTCTTACCACAATAAAAAACTGGAAATGATTGGCTTAGTTATAATTGCTACATAATTAAAGGTATTTATGAAAGATATTCAAGTAATTTACATTCTCTTCTCACGTCTGAAATTGCAGTCATTGTTTATAAAATTAATCTGCGTGTGTCCTGCTTGTGACAACTCTTGAAAAACTAATTTTAATTAAAAAACAAAACCAAAAAAACCCAGTGTTTTAAATTATGAACTTTAACAACTTTTCAGAAAAGTATAACATACGTGATGTTTTGTTTACTTCACTTATAATTCCTTCTTAAATTGTCAACCTATATACATACAGTTTTACATTTTTATTAATATGTACATATTTGGTACTTAGCTTTTTTCCACCTAAGATATTTCAATTTAAGACATGCATTGACAGTAATCCACTTACTTAAATTTCAAGTGTAAAAAAAAAAGGAACTATGTTGGCCTATATAACTTACATATTTCCCAACTATTGAATATTTAAGATGTTTTAAAATCTTATATGCTACATATATTACATTTTCCCTTTCTCTCATCCTCCCTCATGGGTGAAACAACTTGCAAAGCTCTCTCAAATCCCTTTGCTCCTCTGCTTTTGCACTTCCACTACCTTAGTTCAGGGCATAGGCTCTACTCCAATTTCTTAAGACCAGACTACGGACATGTGAAAGCAGGAAGTGTTCTTGTATCCTACCGTATCCTCCTGCTTAGCCCAACACATGGCAAATGGAAGGCTCTCAAAATACAACTGCTGGATAGCTAGAGCTATAACATCTTTATACAAGTAAATTTTTTCCATTTGGGTTCTTTTTTATGGGTATATTTCCTCGAGAAAATGACTGGGTCAAAAGGCATGGATAGGGCCGGCCCGGTGGCGCACTGCTACAGTGTGCCGCTTGGGAGTGCGGCGGCGCTCCCGCCGAGGGTTCGGATCCCACATACAGACCGGCCGCTCACTGGCTGAGTGAGGTGCGGGCGCAGCACCGAGGGTTGCGATCCTGTTGCCAGTCCCGGTCCAGTACGGGCGCGACACTGAGGGTTGCGATCCGTTGCCGGTCACGAAAAAAGACAAAAAGGAAAAAAAAAAAAAAAAAAAGGCATGGATAGTTTTAGAGTTCTTATATATCACCACGCAAATTTTCACAGAGGTTGACTTAAAGATTCCCCAGCCTTGACAGCACTGAGTTTGATCATTCATTCACTAAATACTATTTTATAATATTTGTTCATAAGGTAAATAATGGTGTTTTCAAGTTTTATTCACTTTGCTGTAACTGAAAATGAGGCTGAAGATTTTTCCCTGGGGTGAATTGAAATTCATGCCCCCAGCAGAAATTCCTTGACAAGTTAGATTATTTTCCTGACTTATAAATGTATTCTTAAGCTCTATTTTAGGGCTGTGTGCCCTGCAATGTAAGAGATTTTTATATGCAGGAAGTTAAAAGTAATGGTAAAGGCAACACGGAAGAGATCTTTGCAAATGAGTGAGTTCATCCATGTCTATTTTTAGCAAAATGTCTTCTACTAGGAAAATGAAAACATGGAACTTAAATAGGGTGAGAAACATTTAGACCTTTTGGAAGCAGAACACAAAAATCAAGATGTAACCTCAGACACAGCTGTTCCAATGGCACTCTTTGTATTTCTGGTAGCTGTTGCTTTAAAAGTTGGTGACTGTAGTGATGGCTAGTGAATAAATGGAAGCAGACCCCAGATGCAACACGGCCCGCTCGACCTTTTCTTTGCAGAGCATTGGCTTGTGATACGAAAGTATCCTCTAGACTTTCCATCCCTTTGCTAGCATCATATCTATAAAGCAGGAGAAAATATAAAATAGAGTTACTTTATAAAAACATTGCCAAGGCTACTTGGCATGAAAAGAATAGATAAACCACTTTACAGAAGGATTACAGTGCCCTGTGTGTTCTGGGATAGTTGAATCCCTGGTGGGAGAAGTCAATGCTGATTTAAATGGTATAGAGTGTCACTACATACAGTTTCTTTATTCAACTCTTTTTCATCCATATAAAATCATATGAGAAAAAAAGAAGAAAAGTGACTTATTACTTCCAAGGTAAAACCTTAAACTTTTCACCCCTTTTTGACTTTAAGATTCATGGTCCTGGCCATAGAATCACTTACACAACCACATACAGTTTTCATAAAGTATTTTTTCAAACAGTAATCTATGTAGCTTAACAGCACTAGCCATTAACAGCTGTCACCCTAAATGAGGCATCTTTAGCCCCTTCTTATATCACCAAAAGAGAATACCTCTTTTCTTTCATTTTCCCAGAATCAATGACATAGACAACATCATCAATGGTTATGGATGTTTCAGCAATGTTGGTGGAAATAATAATCTTAGTTACACCTATAGGAGGTTTTACAAACACAGCCTGTTGCTCTTCACTGGATAAAGACGAATGAAGTGGGTGAATAACACATCTGAAAGGAAATAAAAGCACAGTAAGTATTCAAGCACAAAGCACTGCAATTGAATTACAAGGGGTGAATTTCTCTTAAAACTAAAAATATGTCTCTAAATAACAGCAGCTTCTCTATAATCTGTCTTCAAGGGCCAGCTCTTCTAAATAGCAAGGTTCTTTCTGATCCTTATGAAATATTTTCTCCGTTCTCAGAACTAAAAACCTTGTACCAACTTGGGGAAAATGCTGGAGTGTAATTCAGTAATAAATAACCAAGAGGAATAAACAATTGATATCACAGAAGTAACAAACCTAGAGCAAACTAAGCAGCAAAGAAACATTTTTTCCCTACCTTCAAATCCAGAGAAAGAGAGGCAAAGACAATGATGTAAGCTAAGAAATTTCATTCTTAATTTTCTAGGGAGTGTTCACTTGTCAAATAGCTTTCTCCTTTAGCATGTCTTGCTACTAGAATAGGAACCACTGAAAATGATTTTCTCTCAAAATGGTAGCATTTTGTTGTTGTTATTAACGCTGGCCTTCCTCCTACCTTCCTACCTTCTCCCCTTCCCCTGAATCTAGCAACTGAAATTACATGCAATTTTGCTGAGTCACTTTGCTAAGTGAACAGAAATACTTTTCTTTAATGGTATGGTAGTAACATTTCCTGGAACAAATAGGTCTGTCCATTTCCAGCTGGCATAAACAAATGTATGCTTGAAGAGTGACACTAGGGTCTAAAGAGGGTAATGACTATAAAAGAGACCTTTCTGGTTATTCATCCTTGTAGATAACTGCAGTGGATGATTAAGGATATAGAAAGCATTTGGCTTACCGATTACCATATCTATTGTTGAAAAGAGAATTAGACTGTAGCTGTTCATAAAGCATTTTGATCTCTGCTAGTCCCGGTAAAAATACAAGTATAGCACCTGGGTATATAAGAAGAATTAATATCGTAAATGCAAAAAAGGAAAAACTAATAAAGATTATTAAGCTATTTTAAACCCAAAAAAGCAATATTCTGAGAATTTTTCACTGTCAGTTTTCTTTTCTTGTAAAGTCTCCAAGGATTTAAGTGAATAATAAATTATATTTTTTATACATTCTCTACTTAATAAGGACAAAATGGAGTATTAGTATCCTTCTACAACAGGAAAAACTGAAGTGTGGAAAAGTATAATGCCTTAAATTATATAAGAATCATTAGGTAAACTCTTTAAAGCTCTTTAAACACACTTCCTCATTGCACTGGCCACTGACATTCTGTTTCTATAGGAAAAGTTAGCCTTTTAACTTTATAAGACAGAAAGACTCTTCTACGTGTTAACAAATAAAATCTATGAACATTTTACTGGAAATGAGAAAAAGAAACTATAATTAGCTGGTCAATCAGGTAATCTAAAATCAGATATATTGTAAAGAGGCAGCAGTCAACTAATCTTATTATATAAACAGTTTACAGGCTTTAAATTTTTACATTAAATAAAATAAGCAGTGATAACTGATTATTGTATATTTCTGTGCCAAGAGTGGTCACTCAGCAATAGTCACCTTCTTTTGTGCTTTATTCGGAGGGGAAATTGGTAACTCTCTTCACTAGTCCCTCCTTTAATCGCACAAATATTTACTGGGTGCCTATGTCAGCTCTGTGTTAGGTAAAATGAAATATAGAACAAGGATCTACCCACAAAGAACTCATGATCTATTTTTTAGTCAGTTATTCTCTCCACTAAATAAGTAAGGAACCTTTATTATTTTACAAAAATGGAACTCTGAAGTAAGAAGGCCAGAAAAAAACTTGCAGGGCTGTTTTTAATACTTCATAGTATTAAATGTTCACATAAATTATCTCACTTGATCTTCAAAGCTACCTATTGAGAAGGTTGTTGGTACCCCTACAAGTGACTCTGTAACTTGGCCAGATCAAGAGTTAATAGGCATGAAGTTTGGACACAGCGTAGGGTTTCTGGCACCAGATCTACGCTCTTTCCATTATATATCCCATACTAAATGCCACAAAATCTCTGCTAAAATGCCACAAAATTTAAGAGTGGGAAATTATATAGATGGATAAAAAATTTCACCTATATTTTTATGTACCTTATTATCTGCCCTCATGGCTTGGCCATCTGTGTCGGGGATATCTTTAATATTCACAAATATAACACTGACTCCATAATCACTATATCTACTCTGCTCTAAATTCAGGTAATTTTCTAACGTTTCTCTTTGGCTGCTATGCTTGGTCTTTTTCAATACTTGTCTTTTCCTTTGGGATGAAACAAGATATTCAGTCCAGTGATAATGCATTAGCCAACACTGGCTACTTACAAAGAGAGAGAAACAAGGCACTTTGTAACAATTTTATACAGCTCACAAATCTCCAGAAAATACCACATAATAACTGAACTCTGCATAAGACAGCAGTCATTCCTATTTCTCTTAAGTACTGTGTAATGAGTACATAATTTTTTGATCTATTATTCCACTTAATGGTCACCCAACATTGTCTGCCCTTCATTTATTCATGCAATAAATATTTACTCTGCATCTATATGTTCCAGGTACTGTTCTAGGGTCTGAGAAATATAGTGGTAAACAAGAAATTCCTATTCTTAAGGAGCTTATATTCTATTGGAGATAGTTAAGCAAAACTCTAATTTCAGACAATAAGTGCTACAATGAAAAGGAAAATCATTTTTGGAGTCATTATAATAGAGTAAGGGGGGACAAGACAACAGATAGGGTGGTATGCAGAAGTGACATTCAAGCAGAGTGATGTGAAGGATTCAGTTATGAGAAGATCTGGGGTGTTCATTCTGGTGATAAGGGACTGTAACTAAGGTTAAGAAGGCCACTGGGATGAGAAGACAGTGAGTAAGAGAAAAGTAGCGATTGCTCTATGTTACGGTAGTAGTGGTAAAAGTGATAATAACAATAAGTGTATTATTATAATATTACCATTACTAGGAGGTAGTATCTATTGGGCATTTACGATATGCCAGGCACTGTGCTAAGTTCCTTATATATGGTTTCTTTTAATCCTCAAGATAGCTTTGCATAAGAGGATTTATTATTATTTTATTATTTTACAAACAAGAAAACTGAAGCATAGAAGAAAAAGATAAGGACTTTATCCAAGGTTACAGGATTCCTAAATAGCAGGGTTGGGAAGTTCATCAGACTTCAAAGCCTGCGCTGTTAACCCCATTGCCTTGTGGCCTCCATGTGCAAAGAGTCTGCATGTGATTCAAACACTCATAACTAGACTCCCATTTAGCCAGGGACTGAGTGTTTAATATGCGGATCATTGAGGCCTGAATGAAGAAGCAGTTACCTGGAGGGTAGCAGTGCTTTCCATCCACAATCCACTCCAATAAGGCCTCTATTAATTCAAGATTAACCTTTTCAAAATCCATGATGGACATTGTTTTGATGACTGACTTGCTAATCCCTGAAAGAAAGGTAAAAATGAGAAGCATCATTATACCTTTTTGAAGACAATATGCCTGTGAACTAGGTGAGTGTTGGTTTGATTTAACAACAGAGATGTTCACATTTAATGTACTGAAATGAACTTTTTTCTTTTAGTCTCTCAGCCTCATCAGAAGCACTTTTTGCTTGAACAATGACCCAAAGTGCAGGCTCCTGCCCCTGTTGGAAAGGCCCAGATGGGCCACTTTTAACTCTCTTCCTTCCTTCCTTTCTTTCACCCATCACACACTTACTGATAGTTTAAGTTCTGGAAACAAAATTCAAAATCAGATACATTTTAGAAACTCCTTCCAGATTCAACCATTCAAGAGTCAGATCAGCTGGAAGTCCAGGTAACAGTAACCCATGGAAGTCAATGGACAGAGGCCACAGCTTTCATCAGTACCTGTATAACACTGACTCAACCTGTAGGTTCCTTTGAGAAAACATAAAAGTTATGGCTCTTTCCTGAAAAATACATGTGATTTTTAATGGCTTTGCCAACACCCCTAAAGTCTATCCACTTACCCTCAGGGTCTACAATCTTTCTAATCCACCGGAGGCCGAGTAAAAGATATAGTTCTTTGGGTTGTACTATAAGTCTCAGCTCTTTTAAAGACAAATAGCACATTCTTGGGGTATCTAACTCTCAAGAGACTGCTGCCTTTTCTAAATTTTGTGTCCTCTAGTCTAACTGGGACAAAATAACTGTAGCTGGCATCACAGAAGGGAAGCTTCCCATACGATGCTGAGAAGCTTGAAGAGGGGCAAAAGCAGTTTGTAAACAATATTGTTCTGGTAAAAATGAAAGAAAGGAAGAAACAGGCTACGTAAACAAGGGTGTGGTTGGGTGAGGAGTGCAGAGCAGGAATCACTTTTCTTTGCCAAGATTCCAAACAGCCAGACTTTTCAAAAAGGAGAAAAAGATCAGCTAACTGAAAAAAGGCAGAGAAATGAAAATAATTTTTTAAAAAATTATAGTTTGATAGTTTTAACTAATCAATTATATACTTAAAAGGACTGATTATTTTATTAAAAAAAGAAAGAAAAAGTTTTTAAAATTGAGCTAGGGATCATTATTTAAGTTTCTGAAAGGTGAAAGAGAGCACTGAGATCAACTCGATCAGGTCTTTTGTTTTTTTTTTTAAAACAGGAAAACAAGCTCAGAAGAGCTGAGCAATCAGCCCAGCATCATACAGAAGCAGTGGCACAGCCACGTTTCCCGACCTCAACTTCTCCATTCTCCTTCCTTAGAAAGGTGGTCCCAGAGGTACTTTGTGAACTTTGGTAACCTCTGTGCTTGAAATTAGAAAGGCATGGCTTAGATTCAGTCATAATTCTTATAGAAAACTCTGAAATTTTAAAAGAGAAACCAAAGGGATTTTCCTGTTTCATAATTTAATAGAATAAGGAAATGTGAATTATCAGCTGGTACTATGTACAAAAAGAACATGAATTTCAGAGTCACACATTTTAATTAGAATGACAGATCTGCACTTACTAGCTGGACACTATGCTTGTGGATGTGTATGATCTAATTTATTCCTCTAAATAACTCCATTTTATAGATAAGGAAACTGAGGCATAGAGAGGATAAGGAACTTGCTCAAGATCACATACCTGTTTCATGACAGCCTTGGGAGTTGAACCCAGGTCTGTTTGATATAAGTCTATTGTCTTAACCGTACATCTCAGGATATTAGGAGGATTAAATGAAACAATGTTTGAGAGATATGCATATCTTCCTAAACAACAGAACAACAGCTAATACTCTAATTCCTTGATGCTTACCATTCCCCATCCAGGACTGGGAACAGTCTTTGGTGGAACAACAAAAAACTCACTTGCACCTTATCCTACAGAAGCAGTAACAGGGGTTGGAGACTCAAACTTGTGAAAGGTAAACACTCTCTTTTGGAAGGACAAAGAGGGACAGGAGTGGCAGTCCAGGGAAAAGAGAGCAGGAAGGGCAACTGAGACCTGTCTCCAGTCTGGGCTTTAAGGAAGAAAGCAAAAGTAGTAACCTTGGGATTTCTATGAGTTCAGCCTAGCTTATATGTACAGAAGACCACATAGGAACAGTAGCTGGGTAGAGTCAGGCAATGGGTGGAAGAAGCACCTAACAACATAATGTAAAAATGCTCGGATAGGGTGGACCCTCAAAAGATGTTATTTTAAAAGCCCATGAATAATGTTAGAACTAGTGGGTAAAATTTACAGGATATTTAAATAGTCTCAAATATTCATCCACCAATGACTTATTGATTACAAAGGGAATAAATAGTAATTACACAGGGGAGAAACCTAGCAAACATCACCTTAACCAAGTGATCAAGTTAACATTGCCAATAACAGAACCTCCTGCCAATAATGTGCCTCTTGATATGATGCACTGAGAAGAACTCAACATTGTCTCTGTGGTATCCCAGCATAACCTAAATTTAATTACAGAAAAACATCAGACAAACTCAAATGGAAGGACATACCACAAAATAATCTTTAAAAATGTCAAGGTCATAAAAGACAAATAAAGGCTGAGGATCTATTCCAGATCTAAGTTAACTAAAGACATATGACAACTGAATGCAATAGATGATCCTAGATAGGATCCTGGACCAGGGAAAAATAGCAGTAATGGACATTATTGAGATAACTGGCAAAGTGTGAATATGAAATGTGGATTTAATCATGGTATTATATCAGTGTTAAATGACTTTATTTTGATCATCGTACTGTGATTGTGTAAGAGAATGTCCTTGTTTTTAGGAAATATACAAAGGGGGGGGTCCAAGATGGCGACGGGTCTGGAGCGGCCGTGCCAGGAGACAGCGCGATCCTGA
>NW_007736957.1:0-5215 GCF_000696425.1 Galeopterus variegatus
GGAGAAAGGTGTTAGAAATCAAAATCTGGGTGCTAGGTGTGCTTATTGATATGGGGATGCCAGTGTTCTAAATTTCTCTGCTGACACACGCCTATAAATTTTTTCATGTATAGTCATCTGTATGCATGTCGAGCTAAACATGAGTTCATACTGTCATTGCCAATTCTACTCCATTACTGCATAGATGATGCTAGTGTCTTCCCCTTGCTTATCTGTCAACTCCCACCCCAACAATAAGAAACCTGGCATCTATGACCTGTTATCCATTTACTTAATTATTAAAATCCAGTATATATTTACGGCAGTATGAGAATTGTTACCCTGCACCCCACTGGAAACAACTTTATCACTGAGAGCACACTGCTTATGTATACTTTCTGCTGCATTTAGTTTTACAGATTGTAGTGGATTGAATGTCTCCCCCTCCAAAAAAATTAAAGCTTAAATTGTGTTCTCCAAGTTTTATGTATTAGAAACTCGACCCCCACTATGACTGTTGGAAGGGTGGGAAATCCTACTATGGTAATTGAAAGGTGGAGCCTTGAAGAGGTGATTAGATTGTGGGACCATGCAGTAGTGAATGGATTAAAAGTGGTGGTCATGGGTGTGGTTTGGAGGGCTTTAAAAAGAGAGTGAATAAGAAAGTTAGTCTCTGTTCTTTCTGCTCCACCACTTTTCACAATGTGATAACCTGTGTCACTGTCACAACCACCGTCATCAGATGGTTTCCTGCACTGTGGACTTCCCAGCCTCTGAAATTGTTTGCAATAAATTTCACTTTCATACAAATTACCCAGTTCAAGGTATTTACTTATTTTTTTTGGTTTTAAATACTCATGGAGTACAAAGCTAATTGTCACTACTCATGCCCAAGATGTGAGGGCCAGATCCATATTGGCAGCATGCCCATTACCACAAATTGTGATTGTACCCCATGTCCCCCACCCAATTATCCCCCCTACGATCCCCCAACTCCCTCCCCAGCCCCCTTTCCCCACTCCACTTTGTATCCCTACCTATGTTCTCTCCCTCTGCAAGGCCAATGCACCACTGTGGTCTTTTTATCCTTCCTTCTTTCTCTCTTGGCTTCCACCTATGAGTGATTGCATGTGGTATTTATCCCTCTGTGTTTTGCATATTTCATTCAACATAAGTTTCTCCAAGCTCAACCATGTTGTTGCAAATGGTTTTCATTCTTCTTTTTTTTTTTGGCAGAGTAGAATTCTGTGGTGTGTATATACCACATTTTCCTTATCCAATTGTCCATTGATGGACCTTTAGGTTGGTTCCATATCTTGGCTACTGTGAACAGAGCTGCAATGAACATAGGAGTGCAGGTGTCCCTTCTACATGATGCTATCCATTTCTTTGGGTATATACCCAGAAGTGGGATTGCTGGATTGTATGGAAGATCTATCTGTGGTTGTTTGAGAAACCTCCATACTGTTTTCCATAGTGGTTGTACTAATTTACAGTCCCATCAACAGTGTAGGAGCGTTCCCTTCTCTCCATGTCCTCACCACATTTGTTATTCTCTGTCTTTTTGATTATAGCCAGTCTATCTGGGGTGAGGTGATATCTCAATGTGGTTTTAATTTGCATTTCCCTGATGACTAGTGGTGTAGAGCGTTTTTTCATGTACCTATTGGCCATTCGTATGTCTTCCTTTGAAAAATGTCTATTCAGCTCCTTTTCCCATTTTTTAATTGGTTTATTTGTTGTTGTTTTTTTTAATGTGTAATTGCTTGGATTCCTTGTATATTATGGATATTAATCCATAGTTAGCAAAAATTTTCTCCCACTCTATAGGTTGTCATTTCACTCTGTTGATTGTTTCATTTGCAGTGCAGAAGCTTTTTAGTTTGATATTTGTTTTAAGCAACATAAATGGACTACACAGATTCTATTCATTTTCTAATTTACTTAGGTTAGCACCTTCATGTACTCAGTGAGGTTGTTTCATAGATTTGTAATAGATTGTTAGATTGTTTTATCAAACTTTCCTATCACATTCTGCATTCCATTCTGAGATTCTCTGACCTTTTAAATGGTCTTTTGACATGTATGGGCATTAAGGTTCACTCTTTGTGCTATAAAGATCTCTGAGCTTTGACAAATACATAGTGTTATATATCCACAATTACATATCATATGGAATAGTTTTATTACCCCACTGGTTCACCTAATTAATTCCCCTACCTGCAGTCCCCTGACTACCACTAGCCTTACTATAGTCACTTT
The DNA here is from genome assembly GCF_000696425.1 of Galeopterus variegatus. Lineage (NCBI taxonomy): Eukaryota > Metazoa > Chordata > Mammalia > Dermoptera > Cynocephalidae > Galeopterus > Galeopterus variegatus. The sequence continues at coordinate 2,242 of NW_007736957.1, forward strand.
AATTTTGCCTTTTCTGGAATGTTGTATTTTTGGAATTTTAGTATGTGTAGACTTTTCACAATGGCTTTTTTACTTAGCAATATAAACTTAATATTCATCCTTTTCTTATGACCTGTTAGCTCATTACTTTTTATAGATCAATAAGAACCCATTGTACAGATGTATTACAGTTTATTTATCCCTTCACCCACTGAAGGGCATGTTAATTGCTTCCAGTTTTGGGCAATTATAAATAAAACTGCTATTAACCTTTGTGGTACAAGTGTTTGTGTGGTCATAGTTTCCTTTTTCTCTTTCTTTCTTTCTTTTTTTCAACTGAAACATAATTGACTTTATATATTTATAGGATACAGTGTTGACTATCAGTATTTGCATATAGTATGTGATGATAGAATCAATATTATTAGCATGTTCTTCATTACAAGTCATAATTATTCTTTGTGTTCCTTACTTAATTACTCCCTAATCCCTCTCTTCCTCTCCTCCTTCACCTTTCCCACCTCTAGTAAATATATAGGTCTTTTCTCTCTTTCTGAAAGTTCAATGTTTGAATGTGGTCTCTCTCTCTCTCTCTCTCTTTTTCTCTCATCTCTTTTTCTTTCTTTCTTTCTTTCTTTCTTTCTTTCTTTCTTTCTTTCTTTATCTCATCTCTATCTTTTCCTTTCTTTCCTTCTTTCTTAGCTTCTACTCATGAATGAGCACATGCAGTATTTCTCTTTCTGGATTATTTCACTTAATATAATTTTCTCCAAGCTCGTTCATGTTGCTGCAAATGGCAGAATTTCATGCTTTTTATGGTTGAGTAGTATTCCATTGTGTATATATACCACATTTTCCTTACTCAGTCATCCATCAATGGACATTTTGTTTTTTTCCATATCTTGACTATTGTAAATAGAGCTGCAATAAACATAGGAGTGCAGGTATCCCTTTGACATGATGATTTCCATTCTATTGAGTAAATACCCAGTAGTGGGATTGCTGGATCATATGGCAGTTCTATCTGTAGTTGTTTAAGAAACTTCTATACAGTTTTCCATAATGGTTGTACTAATTTACATCCCACCAACAGTGCATAAGTATTCCCTTTTGTCCATATCCTTCTCAGCATTTGTCATTCTCATTTTTTTAACATTGACCAGTCTCACTAAGGTGAGATGATATTGCAAGGTGGTTTTGATTTACATTGCCCTGATGGTTAGTGATGTTGAGCACTTGTAATAAATTTTCAATTCAGTTGGGCAAATACCTAGGGATACAACTATGCTGGATTAAATGAGAAGGCAATGTTTAGTTTGTTAGAAACTGCCATAGTGTCTTCCAAAGTGGCTGCATCATTTTGTATTCTTACCAGCAATAATTGAAGACTCTTGTCATTATGCTTTCTTGCCTGCAACTGCATTGTCAGATTTTTGGATTTTACTCATTCTAATAGATATCTAGTGAAGACTTGTTGTTTTAATGTGCATTGCATGCCCTAATGACAAATTATGTTGAAGATGTTTTCACATGTATATATGTCATTTGTATTTCTTCTTTGGTGAAGTGTCTGTTCTGATCTTTCACCTGTTTTGATTGGATTGTTTATTTTCTTAATGTTGAGTCTTAAATGATCTTCAAATACTTTGGATACAAACCTTATTAGATATGTGTTTTGCAAAAATATTTCCCAGTCTATGGCTTATGATTATTTTTTTAATTTTCTTAAAAGTATTGCTTTCAGAGTGATATTTTTAATGTTAATAAAGTCCAAATGTAAGTTTTTGTTTCATTGATTATGCTTTTGGTATGTCTAAAAACTCATCAACAATTCCAAGTTTATGTATATTTTATTTATTCTTTGTTTTCTGACAACCCAATCTAAAATAGCACTAAACCACTATTTATTTGCTTTGCAGTCACATTTATTTTAATTCTCTGAAAATCAGATCACTATTTGATATTTTTCTTGTTTATTTTAGAAAATAGCATATCTGTTTATTGCTTATGCTTCTGCATGGAAAAAGAGACTTTTCAGATGTGATTAAGTTATGGAATATGAAATGGGAAGAATATCCTGGATCATTTGAGTAGGTCCAGTGTATCAAAGGTGTCCTTATAGGAGGGTAGAAGGAGTATTAGAGTCAGATATTTGAAGATGCTATCTGGCTGGCTTTGAAGACTGAGAAAGAACACACATGTCATGGAATGGAGGTGTCCTCTTGAAACTGAAAAAGGCAAGAAAATGGGTTCTCTACTAGAGCCTTGACAAGGAATGAAGCCTTGCTGACATCTTGATTTTAGCCCATGGAGGGCTATTTTGTACTTCTGAACTCCAGAACTGTGGCATAATGAATCCACACTATTTAAAGCTACTGTTAGCTGTAGTTTGTCACAGCACTAATAGGAAACTAAAACATGTTTATTAAAGAGCATATTACTACTGCTGGCAAATGAAGCTTAATCATATTGGAGACTGGAAATTGTGTAGAACTTGCCTCAGAATTGTCCCACTCGAGGGCTGAGAAAAATACCGCAAGATTAACTCTTGTTAGTCTTTGATCATTCTCCTGATGGTGAGAATCTGAAGCCCCTGCCATGTACCCTTCACCTAGACTGAGTATGTTCTCAGGAATAAAGAAAGCCCTTGGGCATAATCAAAGACATAGTACACACATGATAAGGGTGAGTGTAGAGGGGATCTTAGTGAAAATACAAAAATATTTGCTAAAGTAGTTTTGACCACTTCATACTCACGCTTTTCTGTCATATATATTGTTAATATTTATTACAATAACTTGAGTTTAATTATTTTTTTCCTGAGAACTATGCAGGTTAAGGCAGCACACAGCCTTTCATTTCATTCCTCAAGAAATTTCCTTTTAGTAAGAAACAGAAACAATTGCTGGAGTTCATGATGAATGTTAATGTGTGTATATATATAGTCACACATACATAAGGTGACTTCACAGCACATAAGAGAATTATGGTGTCC
>NW_007736957.1:5225-8639 GCF_000696425.1 Galeopterus variegatus
AGACTGCATATACAATGGTGGTCCCATAAGATTATCATACCATATTTTTACTGTACCTTTTTCATGTTTAGATATATTTAGATACACAAATACTTACCATTGTGTTATAATTGCCTGCAGTATTCAGTACAGTAACATGCTGTAGAGGTTTGTAGCCTAGGCTATATCGTGTAGACTGGCTGTGTCGTTGTACAATCTCGGTTTGTGTAAGCACACTCTATTATGGCCACCCAATGATGAAATCACCTAAGGTTGCATTTCTCAGAACATATCCCCTTTGTTAAGCAACACATGACTGTACTTAATAAGTTTCAGGAACTGTTCTAAGCACTTTACATATAGTACCTCATTTCAACTTCAAAATAATACAACAAGGTAATTATTATTATCCCTATTTTACAAATGAGGAAACTGAGGCACAAGGATGTTGAGTTATTTGCCAAAACTAATAAATGACAGAGTCAAAATTGAAACACAGGTAGTCTGGTTCCAGAGTCGACTCTGCATTGATACTTTATATTTATATGTAAATTTGGATGAAACTCCTGTTTCCATGATCTCTGAATGTTCAAAGTCTTCCCCATGATTTCTTCAAACACTTAAAGGTTCTATTCTATATTGTTTCCCCCGCATCTTGAGTTATTGCAGGTTGCCTCTCTGTCTCTCTGTCTCTCTCTTTCTCTCTCTCTCTCTCCCCCTCCCTCCCCACCCCCACTTAAGCCAATTGTTTCATGACTTTATTGGACTTTAATAAATATTTGAGATTAAAGGGAAGTTTCACGTGATTTTTCTCCTTTCATTTCTCTTCTATCTCACTCACTAAAATATTTCTGCTTACAACAAATTGTTCTTCTTGTCTCTGGCATGAGGTAGTGGATATGATAATAGCATTTTAAAGTTGAGCACAACTTTGAGGTCTTTTCTACTGTATTCAGTACTTTATGAAAGTGTTTCTTCCTCATAAAGAAAAAAAAAAGTGTAATCCCTAATAAGAATTCTGGTGGGGACACTATTTTACACTTATTTAATATGTGTTCAGAACTTAACTATGAAGATTCTCATTTGTAGTGTGGGCTCTACTAAAATACATACATCTATAAAAAGATTTCTGGTAACACTTGTGAGCATATATTTTGAGACCCACTGAGTTTGAGCCTGTTACAAAAAATCTGCAGGAAAAGATGATGACATAAAAACAAACTGCCCTGCTGTCTAATCTAAAGAAGGAAAGTGTTTTGTCAAGATTTGATAGGAACATATAGAGGGGACCCACATGGAAATCAGTTGGATACTTTAGAAGAAAATACAGAAATGTCTGTTTATAAGACACATTTAAAATTCATCTGTATTTTTAAGATCAAGCACATGCTGTGCAATCAGTTTAGTTCATAGGTAAAGAGCAGTATTTCTAATCTTGATTGCAGAAATTTCCTGAAAGTTTTGGCTGGTACTATTTTTGACTTTTGATGCTATGAGCTGTGCTGTGCCTGGCACACTGTTGTAGATTCGTCAGTAGTCTGCCCTATTAGTCAAAGAGAGATGAGTTTCCAGTCATGTGAGCTGGAATGCTGTAAAGCTTAGCCTGAGTAAGGTATAAAGTTTGGCCAATAGTGGCAGAGGGTCAGGATGTTAGGGAGGAGTAGGGATTTGAAGTCAACCGCTGTAATTAGTGTTACTGTTGAGGAACATGGTGATAGTGGCAGAACCAAGTAGCTCAACACAAAGCAAAGATCAGCAATTAAAATCTTTCACTGACCAACACATATCATCATTCTTCTGGTCTTTGCCCCTTACTTCTAATATATTCATGCTACAGAAAAAAATGTCTTTAGCCATATATTTGTACATTTCTTGTGCATTGTATGCTTTCTGTAATCCATAAACTGGATGATTTTGATTTATAATTTTAAAAAATCCTTTATTAATCTGGATGATGATGTGTTAGAAATGTTATTTGGTTATTTTATGTTGATGGTGGATTTTCATTTTACTGATAATACAACATAGTAGCTAGCAGTAGATAAAAAACAGTAAAGAAAAACAATGTCTGGGCTTCTTATTTAGGAAATTGATAGATAATACAACATAGTAGCAGTAGATAAAAAACAGTAAAGAAAAACAATGTCTGGGCTTCTTATTTAGGAAATTGATTTCCCATAGGATCCTATTTAAAGTCTGATTCTGAAAACAGGCCAGCAGAGTTGTATAAAGCAAACATTGTCATACTTTAAGAAATAAATCTTTCAGAGAAAGAAAACAACACAAAAGAATCATTATTTGATGTAAAGCTGAGTTTTACTATTGCGTTTCAGGTCAGTGGTTTTATACAGTACATGAACAAACTCATCACCCCTGTTGTCTCGTGCAATCACAGAAAGACATGGTATTAGTATTTATAAAGAAAGAAGACTTGGACATTTTCTTTAATGCCAGTTTGTTCAAAGCCTATAGGAATATCATTTTTAAATGTTTTATTTGTATGTGAGATTTAACAAGACAATTAAATCCTGTGAAAAAGAAAAGTTTCCATAAATGCTTTCAACCTCTCAATTGTCATTCTTAAAAAATATCTATGATCTGCTTGTTTTCCCAACATGTCTGTGTTATCCCTCAATTGTACTTCCTAGAAAATCCTTTATAAGAGCACAAGGATTTAGAATAGAAAATAGGAAATAAAATTGATTTTTTTGATATATGGATATAAAACACCATTATTCTAAAGCCAAGGAAACCAATTGGCAAACATCAGTTGGAAGTTAATATATATTACAAAAAAGGAGAATGTTTATTTTTATTTTACTTTATATTATTCTTATTTTATTACTTTTCTAACAAGGACATACACATTTATTTGTTAAAATAACACACACATAAACCGAATAATGGATGAGTAATGAAATACTCTGTAGAAAGTAGGCCTCCAATTTTCACAAGAACTGGAGAAGTTAAACTTATTAAAATTTGCATATTTTATTTTATAATCTCTACGATTATTGGAAATAGTTCTCTAAAGCCTTTGAAAACATGCAAATATCAAATTAATTTCAACAGAGGAAGATGAATAAACTTCTCAAAGGCAAATTAATTTCTAAGCAAATCAAAAAGACCACTTAATAAAAAGAAATCAAAAGCATAAATTAAATATCAAAGCTTACCAACATAAATTGCATAAAAATCAATAAAACAGAATATAAACACAAAGCCACTTCAAAAAGTTCGTGGAAAAATAGAATTGAAAGATAACGGAAATTGTTCCATGAATTTTGTTTAATTTTTTCCTTTTATTCTCTCTAAAAAGCTAAGGTCATAGAAAATATATTTTCTGACCACAATAACAGGAGGAAATTTAGAAAACACACAAATGTATGGAAATTAAGCAATACTCTACTAAATAAACAATGGGATAAAAAAAAA
>NW_007736957.1:9547-10593 GCF_000696425.1 Galeopterus variegatus
AAAAAAAAATCACAGGAAAAAGAGAGAGTACTTTGAGATAAAGATCAAAGCAAAACATATTAAAATTTATAGGATTTGGGGCTCATGCAGTATTTAGGGGAAAGCTTATACTTGTAAACACCCATATTAAAAACAAGAAAAAATCTCAAATCATAAATGTAAACTTCTACCTTAAGAAAATAGAAAAAGTAGAGCAAACTAAACAAAAAGCAAACTTAAGTAGGAAATAAAGATTATAACAAAAATATATGAAACAGAGAATTAAAAAAACAATACAGAAAGAAACAAAACCAAAAGTTGATTCTTTAAAAAGATCAACACAATTTGGAAACTTTTATCTGGGCTGACCAAGAAAAAAGAAAGACTGAAATTACTAAAATCGGAAATAAAGCAGAGGCATTATTACATTGTCACTATGGCTTTTTGTGGTGCTAAGATTTAGTTTCTTTCTCATGTGCATTTTTGTTCTACAGTGGGTTTTGTTCTTGCTTGTGTATTCATGGTGGTGATTACTGTTTTTCTTTCAGATTCCAGATGCAGAACTTCCTTGAGGATTTCTTGCAGGGATGATTGTGTGGTGGTGAACTCCTGCAGCTTTTGTTTGTCAAGAAAACACACTATTTTGCCTCATTTCTGAAGGATAACCTTGCTGGGTATAGTATTATTGGCTGGAAGTTTTTTTTCTTTTAGTATTTTGAATATGTCATCCCATTTTTCTTACCTGTAGCGTTTCATTTGTGAAGTCTGCTGTAAGTCTGATGGGGGCTCACTTATAGACGATGCTTTTCTCTTGCTGCTTTTAGGATTCTCTCTTTGTGTTTGGGCTTGCCAGTTTAACTATAATGTGTCTCAGAGAGGATCTTCTTGGATTGAAACTATCTGGGGATCTTTGAGCTTCTTGGATCTGAAGGTCTATGTCTTTCTCTATACCTGGGAAATTTTACATTATTATTTCATTGAAAAGATTTTCAATACCTTTACGTTGCTTCTCCCCTTCTGGAACACCCATGATTTGAATGTTTGTGCACTTGTAGTTATCTGCAACT
>NW_007736957.1:11636-12779 GCF_000696425.1 Galeopterus variegatus
TCTTCTTGGATTGAAACTATCTGGGGATCTTTGAGCTTCTTGGATCTGAAGGTCTATGTCTCTCTCTATACCTGGGAAATTTTCCATTATTATTTCATTGAAAAGATTTTCAATACCTTTACGTTCCTTCTCCCCTTCTGGAACACCCATGATTTGAATGTTTGTGCACTTGTAGTTATCTGCAACTTGTCTTAGACTTTCTTCGTCTTTTAATTTTCTCTTCTTTTTTTGTCTGTCTGGGTTATTGTATAAAGACCATCTTTGAGTTCAGAAATTCTTTCTTCTGCTTGCTCTAATCTGCTGCTTAAGCTCTTGGTTGTGTTTTTTATTTCATTAAATGAGTCTTTCAGAGCCAGAATTCTGCTACATTCTTTTTTAAGGTATTAATGTCTTTGTAAATGTCCTCCTTCATATACCGGATATCTTTTTTCATTTCATTGTGTTGTCTAACTGAGTCCTCACTTATCTCAGTGAGTTTCCTTAAGATAGTTACTCAGAATTCCTTTTCAGTCCTTTCAAGATTTTCCTGATCTGTAGGGTCTGCTACTTGACAGTTTCTAAATTCCTTTGGCGGTGTGTCATTTTCATTTCTTTCTTCTTTTGTTCTTTTCTTATTTCTAGTATCTCCACATTGATTTCTAGTCATTTGGTAGATCAGTTGCTTCTTTATCACAGTAGAGTAAACTTTGAGGAGGAAGACTTCTTCCTCTTTTTCCAGGCTGCTCAGTTGACTCTCCTGGTGTCAATGAAGTCAAAAATATGGCGGGCCACCTGCACTGTGGTCGTGGATATTTCTGTGGCTACAAGCTGTCCATGCAGCAGGAGAAGCTGTGATGGTGGATGTTGTGGAGACTGTGTGAGGTCTCCCCATGAGTGGCAGTGGAGCTCCTGCCTTTTTCATGAGTGGCATGAGTGGGGTGGGGCAGCGGCAGTGGCTGCCCTGGTTTTCTGCCTGCCTGGGTCCTCGCCAGTATCTGCAGCCAATTTTTTTCTTTTAAAGATATATCTTTTCTGCTATATCTAAGACATTTTTATTTTCTGTGTAACCCAGAGTAATAAAGATTTTATCCTAGGTTTTCTAAAATTTCATAGTGTTATGTCTTACATTTATACCTGCTCTCATGATCTATTTTGTTATTTTTT
>NW_007736957.1:13636-15154 GCF_000696425.1 Galeopterus variegatus
TTTTTTAATCATGCAAATTTTTATTTCACATTTCATTATTGACCTTTTAATTTTTTAAGCTACTGAATTGAGGTATAACTGACATATAAAAAAGCTAAGAAGCTAGTATTTAATGCATAGAACTTGACAAGTTTGCTTCATTTTGCTTTATTTTGAGAAAGGTGTGAAATGTAGCATGGGCTAATTTTTTTTTTATTTGGATGTCCAATTTTTTCAATACTATTTGATGAATAAAAGTTTTCTTTGTTAAATTGCCTTACACCTTTCACAAAAGTAAATTGACCATATTTATATATGTCTAATTCTGGACTTTCTATTCTGTAACATTGACTTATGTATTTAAGATTTTTCCAAGACCAGATTATTTTGATTACTGTAGCTTTACAGTTATTCCTAAAGTTGATTAGTGTGTGTTCTCCAAGTTTTTCTTCATTTTCAGAATTGTTTTTATTACTCTCTGTCCTTTGATATTCAATATAAATTTTAGAATCAGCATGTTGATTCCTCCAAGAAAGCTTTCTGTAATTTAATTAAAATTGCATTAAACATACAGATAAATTTGGAAAGTTTGGAAGAACTGATATTGTAACTGCTATCATGCAATATATCAACAGTATGTCTCTCCATTTATTTAGATCTTTAACATCTTTTATTAGCATTTTGTAGTTTTTATAGATATTGTGAAAGAGAATTCTATTTCTTCATTTCTTATTGGCTAGAATTTATTTTTCTTAAAATAAATTCCTTTACAATATTGAATGAGATTGCTGAGAGTAGAAATCCTTGCCTTCTTCCCAGTCTTAGAGGGAAGACATTCAAATAAATATAAAATATGAATTGTATATTAAATAAAATTTTTATATTAAACAAATTTTATATTAAAAATTAAAATATGGGTTTAATATTTAAAACATTTATAAGAAATACTCATGTTATAATATTTATATATAATAGATTCCATTTTTCAGGAGGAAGAATCCAGAAAAGACTGGAAAAGGTGTTAGGATCTTAAACATATGGTCTGTGGTTCAAAAAATACCATTGGTCTTAATAAAAACTGAGTGTTCAGTGAGAAATTTGACATAGAAATCACACTCAGAGATTGAACCAACATGGGATAGAAGAAAGAATGGCAACTGGTCACTAATTTTATTTCTATAAGTTGCTATAGTCACACTGAATAATAGACTGTCTTAAGAAAAAAAAAAAAATCCAAATCTCATAACAAACTGGACTTATTAGGTTCCTAAAGTGCTCCTCCAGTTCAGGGTTTTTTTTTTAAAAAAAAAAAAAACACTAAAAAACAAGGTGACATTAAGTTTATTGGTAAAATACTTCAGGATTATAACTTGGTAATATGAGAGAGAAAGTTATGGAATCATTACTTTCAGAGATGAAAAAACACTGTTTTAATTTTTAAAACTAATAAAACATGTTATATTAGGCAGTCAGTTAACTCAAGGATTTTTTAAAAGTAAAAAGAAATATTTGATATTTAAAGAATTAAAATCACTATTG
>NW_007736957.1:15439-20067 GCF_000696425.1 Galeopterus variegatus
GTGTTCAGTGAGAAATTTGACATAGAAATCACACTCAGAGATTGAACCAACATGGGATAGAGGAAAGAATGGCAACTGGTCACTAATTTTATTTCTATAAGTTGCTATAGTCACACTGAAAAATAGACTGTCTTAAGAAAAAAAAAATCCAAATCTCATAACAAACTGGACTTATTAGGTTCCTAAAGTGCTCCTCCAGTTCAGGGTTTTTTTAAAAAAAAAAAAAAACACAAAAAAACAAGGTGACATTGAGTTTATTGGTAAAATACTTTGGGATTATAACTTGGTAATATGAGAGAGAAAGTTATGGAATCATTGCTTTCAGAGATGAAAAAACACTGTTTTAATTTTTAAAACTAATAAAACATGTTATATTAGGCAGTCAGTTAATTCAAGGATTTTTTAAAAGTAAAAAGAAATATTTGATATTTAAAGAATTAAAATCACTATTGTAATTAGCAACTCAATTAAATTAAATAAACTAAAGTATTATATTAATTTAACAATTTGTCCCAGATGCTCTTCTAAGACAAGTAGGAGTACTTGAAACTGAAATAAGGTAGGGCTTATGAGGTATGTTCCTCCTGAGAACACCTGACATAAATATGCTGCTGTACGATTTGAAGGTATAAAGCAGAGCAGCTTGGAAAAGTCCAAGCAGAGGCCAAAGTAAACAGTAATCCAAAGAGATAACAAGAGCAAAACTTGCAAAGTAAACCTTAGGAATAAAACTGGAGATAGCAAAATAAATACATGAAGAAGCAGGTTTGAAAAGGCTGATAGATGTTTATCTGGGAGAGAGATATATGAATTGGAAGACAGAAGTAGTGTGTCATATAGTGGTTCAGGTATAGAGCTGTTAAAGGCACCACATTGACTTGAAAATTTTGGTTAATTGTTGTAATATGAGACAGTAAAAGCAATAGAACATCCAGAAGCCCTTAAGTCTTTCATGAACAGTGGTTATCATGAAGACTTTCTCCTTGACCAAACTTAGGCTCCCCTGAGCACTCTTTTCAAGTAGGCCTTTTCCCTAAGCCTTGTCTTTGGCCTTCTTAACTCAGTTTTAGCAAGAATCCTCCTGAGTCAGGTTATTGAGAATCCCCCATTCCTGATCAAATTCCTCATCCCCCACCCTTGGTGTATAATCACCCTGGCATGCCTTCAACACGGATGCTGTTGAGTCACTTTATCAAAAATCCCTCTGCCCTTGCTATCTTCTCTTGATAATTTTTCAGTCACTGACCCTTTCATTCTGCTCATTGGCTGTAAGTCTCTGTCTTTGTTGTATTTGGAATTGAGAACAATCTTTCTCCCATATCACAGTAGTCTTGACACCTATTGCATATCACAGTAGTCTTGACACCTATTGAAAAAGTGCTGAATAAAGTCTTCCTTATAATTTTAAAAGAGTCAGAATAGTTACTTCTTTAACAGTTGTTAAGGTAATATCTATGATGGCTTCTGTCCGATGAAATTATGAAGACCTACAGAAAGTTTTCTGACATTGCATTGGGGGGACTCTAAAAATGGCCTTGCAGAAGAAAAAAAAAATGTATGTAACTCTTTTATATGCTCTGATTTTTAAGCATTTTGCAAGATGCTAGGGAATGACCAACTTTAGCAGGAAAACTAGGTTTGATTGAATTCTACATTTTTTAACCTGAGTTATGAAAATAAACACAGCGAGTAGGAACTTCTGGTTACTCACAGAAATTGTTCTAATATCCTTAATAATTATTTGAAAATATGACAGAGCCAATAGTTTACATAATGTATATAGGAAAAAGACTTCTTTTACTGATCATGAAGTCTTAAGCTTGCCTTTAATCTTTCATCTTTCTCTCCAGAGAGTGAACATTTTTCATTTTTTTTTTGTTTTGTTTTTTGTTATTGGGCTCTGTATCCAGAACATTCATTACAGGCATTATGTACAAAGAGGTACATGTCCCTTCCCTCTTACAACAATTTTAAAGAGGCTTTTAAATTTGACTTCTCTAGGGGCTGGCCGGTTAGCTCAGCTGGTTAGAGTATGTCCGTGTAACACCAAGGTCAAGGGCTCGGTACTCCATACCAGCTAGCTGCCAAATAAATAAATAAATACCTTTGACTTCTCCAACACCAACTTCCAGAAAATTTCAATAGATAAGTATTTATAATTGTTTGGATATAAAGAGTGAAGGGTGATCCCAAATTCTGTCTCGTGAGAAACCAGAAGATTGAGGTTTCATTTCTGACATGGTGAAAATGGTAGGGATTCCAGGGTTTAAACAAAAACATTATGAACTCGCTTTTATTCATATTTATTTACTTATTCTTTTTTTAATAAAAGGTAATTTATTATACATGTTTGTGGGGTACAAAGTTGACTATCAATTGTTGTGTACAATGTTTGATAGTCAAATCAGGATAGATAACTTACTCATCATTACAATATATAATCATTCTTTGTGTCTGTTAACTATTAAAATTTCTATTAGATATTCAGGTGTGCATTTGAGTAGGTGGTTAGATAAGCAAGTCTAGATTTAGAAGAGATGACTATTTGAGATATTAATTTCAGAATTTTCAGAAAGCATTGGAATAGAACTGAACCATACTTCGAAAGATTGTATATAGAATGAGAAAGTTAAATAATGCCCATAGGTCAATATAATACTCATATAAGAAGATTAGAGAGAAAAATAATGAGTAAGGAGACTAGAAAAGAGCCACCAGTAGGGTAGGAAGAAAACAATGATATCCTGAAAGACAGGTTAAGAAATTTTATTAAAGAGGAGGGAGTAGTGAGAACACTTAAAATCTACTCTCTTAGCAATTTTCAAGTGTACAATACATTATTAGTGATCGTCACCATTTTATGATGGATCTCTCAAGCTTTTTCCTCCTGTTTAAGTAAAATTTGATATCCTTTAATCAACATCTCCTTAATTCCCCCCTCTTGCCACCACACACACAGATCCCCTGGTAGCTACCATTTTACTCTCTGCTTCTGATAATAAGTATGTGAGGTAAAGCATATTGTAATTAGATTGATTTAGCCACAATGTATACATATATGCAACCATCACGTTGTACACCAAATGTATATACAATTTTTAATTACTAATTAAAAAATAAGCAAAATGAGGAGGGAATGATCCACAGTTTCAAATACTGCTGATAGATTTTCTAACATGAGGACTAAGAGTTATCATTTGAATTTTGCAATATGAGGTCATTGGAGTCACTAATAAGACCAATCTGGGTAGAGAGGTGAGTGAGAAAGCCTAATGGGAGCAGGCATATGAGAAATGAAAGGGAGGAATCAGGAATGTGAATAGAGACAGTTTGAGGAAATTTACTATGGAGGTGAGCATAGAAATAGTGGGCAAAAATGGAGAATGGAGTCAAGAGAGAATTTATTATTGTGTTTGTTTTAAGAGAGAATAAACACCAGCATATTTGTAAAATGATAGAGCTAATATAATAAAGTACAAGAGGCAATCATGTAGGATAAATCAAAAAGAATTGTTGGGGCAAGGATATTGAGAAGATGAGACAATACAGAATTTACTGCGTAAATGGAGGGATTGACAGTATATAAATCCACACATGTGTTACCTAAAATAAATAGAGAAAAAGCAGAGGAATTGAGTGAACACTTTGGGAAATAAATGTATAATGAAGAATCTGAGGATTGTTCTTAGTCAGTGGTGACTTTGAGATTATGTATAAATGCTAGATTAGAGGACATAAGTACCTCAAGGGCTAAACTAGGCTTGCTTTCTCTCTTACCACCCTCTCCAAACCCCCCAAACTACACAGTGTAAAATCCCACCTAGTAGAAAATTTGGTTTGTTTCTCTCCCTCTCTTTTTCCCTTTCTCTCTCTCTCTCTCTCTTTTCTTCCCTCTCTCGTTCGCCTGCAACAGCCACAGTGAATAGACAATAGAAAAGAAAATATATTCACCACATTTAATTTTTTTGATAGTTTAACCCCATCTGAACACAGGAGAGTAGGTTATTCCTTCTTTGCGGAGTGGAGAAAGGAGTTGTGGCAAAGAGGCCAGGAGACAATCCCTACTAAAAGGAAAGAGAAAAGCTTGAAAGAAGAACTTTAGGCAAAGGCTAGAAAAACAGATCCATGGCAAACAATTAACTGAAACATCCTGAAAAATATTTAAGAAATAAAATTTTTAGTTTCAGAAGAGTTTTCTAAGCCATTAATTTGTGGTGTCACTTTTTAGATACCATCCTACATTGTTTCTTAAATCACTCTTATACTGAGAAGTCATACCATCAGCTAAAAGTATATGCGTTTTAAAATAAGACCAATTTTTGTGAATCTTTAGTGTCTTCTCTCTTTGAGGTCATTTGACTCAACTTTCACTCTACAGTGAAACACACAGACAAACAACATCAGAAGTGGTGTTTGACTTGATGTTGGGAGACTTGAGTCCTAGTAACACTGTGTGACTATGGTCTAAATAATTTCTAAATACTCTCCAAGTTCTAAATTAGTACCACTGTAATGGTGATTTTTTTTCATGGTTTCATCCTTTTTTGTGTGTGTCTTTTTCGTGACTGGTAAGGGGATCACAACCCTTGGTGTGGTGTCGTCCGCACCGCGCTCAGCCAGTGAGTGCA
>NW_007736957.1:20432-51402 GCF_000696425.1 Galeopterus variegatus
CACCGCGCTCAGCCAGTGAGTGCACCGGCCATCCCTATATAGGATCCGAACCCACAGCAGGAGCATCTCTGTGCTCCCAGTGCCGTACTCTCTTGAGTGCACCATGGGGCCGGCCCCATGGTTTCATCCTTTTTTGTGTGTGTCTTTTTCGTGACTGGTAAGGGGATCACAACCCTTGGTGTGGTGTCGTCCGCACCGCGCTCAGCCAGTGAGTGCACCGGCCATCCCTATATAGGATCCGAACCCACAGCAGGAGCATCTCTGTGCTCCCAGTGCCGTACTCTCTTGAGTGCACCATGGGGCCGGCCCCATGGTTTCATCCTTAATATACATTTCCTCTATAATATGGATTGAATTGTGTCCCCCAAATTTTATGTGTTAGAAGCTCGATCCCTACTGTGACTGATAAGTGGGTATGAAATCCTATTATGGTAATTGAAAGGTGGGGCCTTGAAGAGGTGATTAGATTGTGAGGACCAGGCTACAGTGAATGGCTTAATAATGGTGGTCATGGTCATGGTTCTGAGGGCTTTAAAAGGAGAGCACATGAGAGTGTATTTCTGCTCAGCCTTCCTGCAACGTGATACCCTGTGTTACTGAAACCACTACCAAGGAAGACCCTCACCAGATGCATTCCCTGGACTTTGGACTTCCAGCCTCCAAAAGTGTAGGCAATACATTTTGTTTCCTTACAAATCACCTAGTTCCAGGTATTTTTTTTTTTATATGCAGCAGAAACAGACTAATATAGAAAATTAGTACTGAAAGTAGGGTGTCACTTTTAACAAATACTTGAAAATGTAGAAGTGGCTTTGGAACCAGGTGTTGAGGAGAGGCTAGAAGAATTTGAAAGAACAGGCTAGAAAAAGTCTAGCTGTGGGTGGGAATTTGGAAGACAAGAAAACCAGAGAAAGTTTGAAACTTCTTAGAGACTGGTTAAATTGTGGTGAGCAGGATACTTATAGAAGTATGGACGGTAAAGGCCATTCTGAGAAGATCTCATATATAAATGAGAAGACATTTATTGGAAACTGGGGCAAAGATCACACTTGCTGTGAACTTGCAAAGAACATGGCTGCATTCTGCTCATGCCCCGAAATGAATGCGGAAATTAAAGTACTGACTCTGGGTATTTGGTGGAAAAATTTCTAAGCAGCAAAATATTTAGGAAGTGTTATGGCTATTTGTAAGAGCCAACACTGAGTTATGGCAGCAAAGGCATGGATGGCATAAATCCAGAATTTGAAAGGAAAGAAGAGTAAAAAGATTTAGAAAATTTGTAGCCTGGCCATGTGGTAGAGAAGTAGAGAGCATTTTCAGGAGAAAAATGCAAGGTGTAGCCCAGCGAACATTTGCTAAGAAAGGGAAGCAGAGTGCAAAGATTTGGGAAGTTTGCAGAATCCTGGCCATGTGGTAGAGAATGAGAGAAAGGACTTGAAGGCATTTCAGAGGTCTTAGAGGCTATGTCTTCCATTGTAGGTCCACAAGCCTAGGAATAATGGTCTCAGTGAACAGGCCTGAGGCACACTCCACAGGCTCGCTGCTCAGGGCCACCTCAGAAAGCTGCTTCCAGCACCAAAACTCCAGCTACTTTGGCTGCTTCAGCTGTAGCTAAATTGGCCCCAGGTGTGGCTGAACCTGCAGCTTTGGAAGACACACTCCAGAAGCCTTGGCAGCATCCATGTGTCATTTTGTCTGCAGGCTTGTAGAATACCAGAGCTATGAAGGCTTGAGAGCCTCCACCCGATTTCAAAGAATATGTGGAAAAGCCTAGTGACCTGGGAAGAAATCTGTCCTGTGTAAGATTCACTTCATAGAGCCTTTGCTAGAGCAATGCCAAGAGGAAACCTGGGGTCAGAGTTGCAACAGAAACCACCCCCCTCAAGGCCATGCCAAGTAGAACCATGGGAGCAGGACTGCCATAGAGATCCCAGAATTGTGGAATTACCAATGTGCAACACCTGCCTGCAAGAGGTAAAGCATGGTGGGAGACCAGGAAAGCCAGAGAAGGGGAGCTGCCTGAGGACTTGGGGACCCAACCCCTACAGCATTGTGCAGAGGATGTCAAACATGGAGTCAAGGTACATGATTCACCAGCTTTGAGATAGAATGCCTGCCCTGCTGGGTTTCAGACTTGTTTAGGACCTGCTACCCCTGTTTTTTGATCTCTTTCTCCCTTTTTGAATAGGAATATGTACCCTATGTTTGTCCCACCATTGTGTCTTGGAAGTAGATAACTTGTTTTGATGTCACACATGGAACATTGGACTTTGGACCTTTGAGCTAAAACAAGTTAAGACTTTGGGGATGGAATGAACATGTTTACCTGTGAGAAGGACATAAACTTTGGGGGCTGGAGAGCAGAATGATATGGGTTGAATTGTGTATTCCAAGTTTTATAGAAGCTTGATCCCCACTCTGACTGCTAAGTGGGTGGGAAATCCTATTATAGTAATCAAGAGGTGGGGCTTTGAAGAGGTGAATAGATTGTAGGACCATGCTGTAAGGAATAGATTAATAATGGTCATGGGTGTGGTTCTGAGGGCTTTAAAAGGAGAACACATGGGAGTCTCTTTCTCTCTCTGCTCTGCCATTTCACGATGTAATACCCTGCCTCCTTGAAGTCATCACCAAAGAAAGCTCTCAGCAGATGCATTCCCTGGACTTTGGATTTTCCAGCCTCCAAAACTGAAGCAATAAATTAATTTTTTTTACAAATCACCCAGTTAGAGGTATTTTGTTATAAGCATCAGAAACACATCGATAATTCCCTGGACTTTGGATTTTCCAGCCTCCAAAACTGAAGCAATAAATTTATTTTTTTTACAAATCACCCAGTTAGAGGTATTTTGTTATAAGCATCAGAAACACATCGATATACCCTAATATATTGTTTTCTGCTGTCAGTTATTAATATACATATCTTGGATTTTCTGAAAAATTTTAAGTGCCTTGATGGAGAGACAATGCCTTTTCTTTTCTTTTCTTTCTTTCTTTCTTTTTTTTTTTAATTATTCACAGTTCTGGTGCCTAGGACATTTAATAATTTCTAATTAAATTGCCTTGATGGAGAGACAATGCCTTTTCTTTTCTTTTCTTTCTTTCTTTCTTTTTTTTTTTTTAATTATTCACAGTTCTGGTGCCTAGGACATTTAATAATTTCTAATTAAATTAAAGCAAAAGCTTTATAAATACAAGAACAGTAGTTTGGGACAGAAATTCCACTAGGCAATATTGTGCTTTTGAATTTAGACAATGTCTCCATTTTCTCTGTGAGAAATTGTTGTAATATAAGTATTATCATCCTAAATACATCATGGCCATTTGCCAGAATATTGTGACAACTAAATATGCAAATTTAAAAAGTCCATATAAAGCGAGTTTCCTAGAGTGGGGTAGTGCATGACTTGCACATCCAAACATGACAGATCAGATGTATGACATGCACGTCTTATGATATAGATAGGAGACTGCTGGTATAACATATAGCATTCACACAGCACTTTAAAAAGGATCTGTAGTGGAAAAGAATTGTCAGGGTCTTTCCCAATATATATGGAGAATTCAATGCATCTTTAAGTTAAGAATTTATTATTACTATTATTTTAATATGTGCTTCCAGTGTCACTTTTTTTTCCTCAAGAAAAAAGTAACATGTTTTTCCTAGGAAAAAAGTAAGATTTTTTTCTTCAGACAGACATCAATTTGACAAAATGTTAAATTCTACAGATAAAGTTGATTTATATTCATAACCACAATCATGAGGTAGAAAATCATTTGGGAAACAAATAAGTAAGGATAGATGGCTATCATATTTGAATGCTTTTTTTAAACGAAAAAAACAGATTTTTGTTTAAAAGCAGTAGACTCTATTGTCCATTCTCAGGAGTGCAAAAAAGTCTTATATCCCTGCTCTGGCTTCCTCTCTGGTGGTCAGGATCATTTTCAGATCAAGATGAACATGATTATTTCTCCAAAGACTGGGCTTTAATTACAATTCTTTTTCTCTATTGTCCTCTTTGAAAAGCAGAATATGCCGTCCTTCAAAAGAAGTCTACTCCCTAATCCTTGGAACCTGTGAACATGTTACTTTAGATGGCAAAAAATGACTTTGAAGCTGTGATTGAATTTAGTAACCTTGACATGGGGAGTGTATCCTGGACTATCTATGTGGGCCAAATTTAATCACACGAGATGTCAAAAGCAGAGGATATTGCCAGGCTGTGGTCAGAGAGAGATGTGAAACTGGAGAATGTCAGAGGGATGCGATGGGACTAGCTTTCAGGATAGGGGAAAAGGCTATGAGACAAGGAATATGAGAGGACTTTGGAATCTGAGAAAGACACCCCAAAAAGGAGACTCACCTACGCCTTGAGAAAGGAATGCAGCCCTGTGACTCTGATATTAGCCAAGTGAGACCCCTGTCAAACTTCTGACTTACAGAACTGTTAAGTAATACACTTGTGTTGTGTAAGCCACTGTTTGTGATAATCTACCCTCTAAAAGGAAGACTTTTCTAAGGTTAAGCCTTTTCCTGATATTTTTTTAATAGTAAAAACCAATTATGTAGTGTATTTTTTAATCACATATGACTAGTTTATGTTGATAAATTCAGAAGTTTTTATTTAC
Organism: Galeopterus variegatus; assembly: GCF_000696425.1. Lineage (NCBI taxonomy): Eukaryota > Metazoa > Chordata > Mammalia > Dermoptera > Cynocephalidae > Galeopterus > Galeopterus variegatus. The sequence goes on from NW_007736957.1 coordinate 25,062, forward strand.
ATTTCAGAATACAATTTTCCTCAAGATACCTTCAAATAGAGTTCCCTTGATAATTTCAAATATAATGTTATTTAGAAAACAATGTTATATAGAGGGTTTTTTTTTGCAGTTATTGGTTACATAGATACATATAAACCAGTAACATTTGTTTGTATGAGAGTTTGCTTACACTTGGATACAATTTTCATGTACCAACTTTCTGTTCAACAAATATCTGTTGAATGGATAAAGGGTTGAATAATGAATGGAAAATTGGACAGAATAATTAAGGGAATAAATGAATAAATAAATCCTGGTTAGGAATTATAGCTATAATTAAACAGTTCTCCCTATCTTTTGTCTTGTCTTAGAAAAACCCAAGAGATTGTATCCCAACAATAAATCTCTTCCAGAATATTGTATCAAATGTAGGAACACTCAATAAATAAACATTATGCTACTTACATTTCCTTTATATTCCCTTTGACAAAAATCGCATTATATTATTATTTAATTATATTAATTTATTTTCTGTTCTTGTTATTTGTATATCATAATGTGATAGTTTTGAAGTTATATCACAAAAATTTGTGGACATAAGGGCACATCTATTAATCCATTAGTAACTGAGTTAATGTTTACTATTATTGAAGTTTGAGATGGAGGAAATTATTATGAAAATAAAAGAACCACTAGTTAGTAAAGTCATATTTCAGAATATAAAATCCCTGATTAATTATATTTGTATATCTCTTTCCAGTAGTTTCCTTTTTAGGCAGTATAATATTACAAAAGAATGTAAACATTTAATAAAAAGCTGATATGTCAACAGTATCTCTACAACTTAGCTTTATTTTAATTTCCTTTTTATTATTGTCTGTATGCACAGAGATCTTTATATGATTGCAGCTATATTTAATTATTACATTTTATTATTCAATTTACACTGTATAATATGTAACATATTTTTGTAATTATCCATATGTATAAATTGTTTTTATAGTTTTTGATAATTTCATACTAGTCTATGTCATTGATCTAGCATAATTTACTGTTACATGCTGTAGTTTAGGTTGGTCAGGTACAAAAGCAAAGGTAGGGCTCTACTTTTTAAGATTTATAATCTAAAAACCCTGTTTTTGTGATCAATATTTTTGCGCCTGGCTCGCAAATAGAATTTGCTCTCATATTAGTGGTAATCTATATATTCTGTATTCTGCCCTAAAAAAATCAATATGTAGAATGTCCTAAACACATTAACAATTGGTTTAACCTGCCTCTCAAGAGACTTCATGTTTACCAGTGGCAACTTATGTATTTTCAACACATGTCGAATCATTATTTGAATATTGTCTAAACTAAATATAATTAAGAAATTTTCAGTGAGGATTGGAAGAAAATCTCATATACTAAAGCTAAATATAAAAAAGTTTAGGCCGGCCCGGTGGCGCACTGCTGCAGTGCGCCGCTTGGGAGCGTGGCGGCGCTCCCGCCGAGGGTTCGGATCCCACATACAGACCGGCCGCTCACTGGCTGAGGTAGGTGTGGGAGCAACACCGAGGGTTGCGATCCCGTTGCCGGTCCCGGTCCGGTGCGGGCGCGACACTGAGGGTTGCGATCCGTTGCCCGTCATGAAAAGGGACAAAAAGGGAAAAAAAAAAAAAAAGTTTATATTTCTTGAATTTGTTGTGTCTATGTCAATCTTCTCTTCCATTAGTCTGTATAACAAAAAAATTCAGTACATTTAGAAACTCAGAATGAGAATAAAATAATAATAAATATTACAGTGATGGGCCATTGCATTTAGAACTAAGGTCTGCCGAAGCCAAGTCTATCACATTTCTATCCAGCCCCCTCGCTATCTTACTGATAAAACATGGAATCAGCATAAAACTTAAAGCAACCAAGTGCTAGTGGACTTCAAAGCCCCCTCATTTTTTTCTTGATTTGTTCACAAGAACAGCAATTCCCACTAATTCCCTTTATGAAATATTTACTCTGTTCATTCCAGTCTCCCTCAGGTGACCTACTTACCTGTTGATACCCCTCTGCTGTTGAAGCATTTGTTGTTTGTTACATGCCAGAAGACTGCAGGAAGATGAAAAGCAGCACTGAAGTGAACTCATTTTCTACATTATTGAGCTTCTTTGGAAATAGTCAGGCATAAAAGTAATACTTATAGGTTCTTTCATTCAGAAAATAGGAAAGGAATCATTTTCATCTTTATAAATTACATATGCATGCACATATTTCCAGGTTAGATACAGTTACACAAAAATATATGAATTTAACTCTACTTTTTGTACTTTGAGAAGAGAATCAGATCTTATTCACCTTTGAGATTCTATTGTTTACAAGAATGCTTTGCATATTACCCACCTAGTATGGGACTACTGTTTTGACAATCATAGTCACATTTATGCAGTTGTTCTTTGAAATAGAAGAGTTAAATGTTCTATATCTCTGCACTTTTACTTTCCAGATGGATTTGACTGTGTGTTTGTGTGTGTGTGTGTGTGGGGAGAGAGAGAGAGAGAGAGGTGTGTGTGTGTGGAGAGAGAGAGAGAGAGAGAGAGAGAGAGAGAGAGAGAGAGTTTTCCTGGTGATAATATTTGGATATTTACAATTACATAGTACAACTATTTCTGGACTCTTTTTTTTTTTAGTGTGTTCCAGATGATAACTTTCCATTTATAAAACAGAACATTATGCACTTTGACTAAATCTGTAGAAATATTCCAACGAGCTCAACACATTTTGATTTTCTCCTGAAGTTGGGTTTACCTTTATTAATAAAAATTATGTAGAGACTGATTATGCTTTCATAATTTTCTCTAATTGCCCTGACGAGCTCAACACATTTTGATTTTCTCCTGAAGTTGGGTTTACTTTTATTAATAAAAATTATGTAGAGACTGATTATGCTTTCATAATTTTCTCTAATTGCCCTGAAATACTTATGCCTATTTTATTTGGTATCCCAGTATAGTATGGTTAATAGCAACCATATCCAACACCCTAAATGACCACAAACTAATTGATTTTGATAATGAATATACTCGTCTATATGGCCTGGCTTTTGAATTTCTCAGTATTCTTATATTGCAAAATTGTTCATGCAGATATGTGAGCAAAATTCTTTCTTCTTGTTTGACTATCTCAGAAGGCATATTGTCACGTCTGGGGATGTGACCACTTTTTAGAAGCTGACTATGATTTTTACTTCTTTGAATGTTCATGAATCACTCATTTATTTGAATGTAATGGTTTTTAAAATTCTAAAGATGATTAAATAGTAAACCCACAATATAAAAGGATCATTTAATATGTTCTATGGCTCATTTTATCTGCATAATAGATACCAGAAGAATACAGAACTAAAATTGATCAGAATGTTCCCAAATATTAATGACAAAGAAATATTTTGTGCAGATTTATTTCCTTCTGTTTTATGTTCATATTTTATCTGTCCTTCAGTAGGTCCTGAAAGTAATTCTCCAACTGGTTACCCTGATTGCTTGAGCACTTATTTTATTATGTAGTTCCCCATTATAAATAACACATACTTCCATTTGGGAACAATTTTATTTGGCAGCTAATGGATCATTACATTTGTACATGTTACTAGCCAAGCAGAGTATTAGGCATTGGTATACCTTTGTTTTTAATATATTTCTTAATCTCATATAGGCCTTGGCAGATGGATATGCTCTTCACTCTCCCTTTTCTCTTATCTAGCAGGAGCCAGGAGAAAGAGAGTGGGATTTAGAGAAGATTAATAGCACTTTCTTTGATTTCTTCAAGGTTGGGAGTAGAGAAGTCCACAGCCAGTGTTTTTCAAGGGGTGAATTCTTCATGGAACATTCCTTTTGTGCACCCAGTATTCAAATCCTATTTCACTCCTTGTTACCTTCTCAAATCTCTGTAGCCCTACTGATGATAGTTATTACAAACCTTGGAAGTAATCACTGGAATGGTACTTCCTCTACAATATTCAAAATTCATTTTCATTAGGATTAAGTTTTCAGAAAGCAAGTCAATTAAGCTAGATTTTGCACTGAAATAACTTTTAGTGAGAAAATATTCTTTGTTCCTATTCTGTGGTTCTATTATCATTCTATTTTTCAGTGATTTGTTTCATCATATTCTGGGCATTAGATTCCTTTGTAGAAAATTGAAATTCTTGCACCATGATTTATTAAGACGATACACTTTTACCTATTGTCTTTCAAAGAATCAACTACCTAGGGAAAAATCTAATTTTAGGTTTTCTTTGATTGAATAGACAGGGAAGTTATGCAGTCTCTGAATGACTATCACCATCAATATTATTTTACTAAAGAAGATGCTTTTATTTTACATGAGTAGTTAATGGCTTAATGTGATCTAGATCTTGTGTATAGAACAATAAAACAGACATTTCCTTAAAAACTTCATTATTTATCATTTTTAAGACAGATATGTAAATAAGTCATTTTCAAATAGTAGAAAACCATGTTGAATATGTTTAAAGCAATACAGATCACAGGAGAAAGAAAGACAGTGTATAAGACCTGGAATTTAGGGGTCAGTTATCTCACAGTTAAAACATTTCGAGCTGGGTATTGAAAACTAATAGCTGGAAATGTGCAACTGACTCACTAGAAAGTCTAGGCTGAAAAAATGAATGTAATAGTTATTAGTTCAAAGATGGTTATAAAGTTGTAGAAGTGCAACAATTGCAAAGACTGGTTGAAATCTTGTGGAACATTTTTTTTTGAAAGTTCAATGAAAAAACAGAAACAAAGAAGACAAAGATGTGATAAAAGAATTAAGAGGACATATTTAGCAGAAAGCTGTCAAGACCAGAGAATGTTGGAAGAATAGGGGCCATATTAGGATGTAGAATGAGGTCAGCAGTGCCAACTGATGTGGGAAATTAAAGTCAGAAGAAATCGTAGTAACTATACCAACCAGAATTTTATTATAATCTCACTAAGAAGCGTTTTCTGTAAAGTACAATCTAGATTTCTTTAAAATATGTAACCATTCAAATTTTGAGTTTTATAGATGACTTCTTTTGATTTCCCTTCTGTTTTACTGTAAAGATAAGTATCATACCAACCAGAATTTTATTATAATCTCACTAAGAAGCGTTTTCTGTAAAGTACAATCTAGATTTCTTTAAAATATGTAACCATTCATATTTTGAGTTTTATAGATGACTTCTTTTGATTTCCCTTCTGTTTTACTGTAAAGATAAGTATTTTCCATGGCCACTGGATTTTCACGGTGGGGATGTAAAAGCACAGCACTGAACACATTCAATGGCTTCATGTCCTGGAGGCCATTCGTAATATATGTGATGTGGATGAAAACAGAGATGACTTTTCAGAATAAAATCCTTATCCTTGTTTTAGTTTACATTATTATTCTCATTATGAAGAACATGTCTTATTCATGGCTGCTCACTACACACTCTCCCCTTTTTCTTATAACAGCAGCCCAGCACTTAATCATTTTGCACTATTCCTTTATATAATTATATAGTTGACTTGGCCTTTGATCCTTTACATTTGTAACTGTCTATCTATTAATACTAAAATAGAATTTAGTTGAGCTTATTTTACCTATATATTTAAACGGTATCATATATACTTTAATAAGATACATTTCTATAGCACTAATGATTAGATAAAATGTGCATATACATATGTACTTAAAATGTATTAACAGTTATTACTAGATTGGCTACCACAGTTTGTATTTTCACTAGTAATTATAAGAAATTAAATTTCGCCACTTCACCTACCTGCTTATTTTCATTCTCTTCAAATATTTACTAATGGGGTAAATGCTCTGCAGTTTGTATTTTCACTAGTAATTATAAGAAATTAAATTTCACCACTTCACCTACCTGCTTATTTTCATTCTCTTCAAATATTTACTAATGGGGTAAATGCTCTGCTATTATTTTAACTGTACATTTGATTCATATTGGAATATATTCTTATTGAAAGTTTGATTTTCTTCCTATGATGAAGTGCCTGTTTCTATATTTGTGTCTATTTACTTACATATTATAGATATTAATTCATTATTGAGTCGTATTTAACACAACTTTTTTTGAAATCACTGTAACTTAAATTTTATTTTTTTAAATTTTGGTTAGTAAATTAGTAGCATTTAAATTTCATTCTAGACAATATATCAGTTTTTTATTTATCTTTTCTATTTCTTGTGTCCCTATCTTCTTTGAGAATATTTCAGCAATATGTTTATTTCTTTAGCACTTTTATAGTTCATTTTTTATATTCATGTTTGAAAACCATCAGGCATGATTTTGGTACTCCTTAACAGGAATATATTTTATACTAATTTAAAATATAGATGTTATATATTATAAAAAGAGGCCTCATTTATCATATTTCTGTATGCACTTAGTTTTGCTCCTAGTCTTTATATTTATTAATCTGGTCACATATCATCATAGTAGAATGATTCTGTTTTGATTATTGTTGATCTAGAATGTATTTTAATACTTTTAAAAGCACATCTTCATTTTCCAAACCACAGGTTTTGAGGTTTGTCTCATGTATGTACTCTGCCACATTAATTTTGGAAAAAATAATGTGCATTTGCTATTGAGATTGCAGGAAATTTAGATTTATACTTTAAACTTAAGTTAATTATGTCAGTTACCAAAACATGGCATTCTACCACTTTTCAATTTTTTCTAGTCTTTATAAACTTCCATAGTTTTCATCATATAAGTACTTATTTTCTCATTAGATATTTTATATATTGTTAATGTTACATATAAAATATTATTTCTATTTCAGTTTTTTTAAAATTCAAGTGATGCAAAAAGTGTAAACTCTCAAAGTTTATGCGTATATGAAGGGATGTGTCTGTATATGTTTCTATGTGTGTATGTGCAATAATAAACATATCCAAATTAATAGATCCTCCTGCCAGTGTGCTTTTCAGACATTCCTATAGATAATTTTTCAGGATTTCTATAAATAGTTTGTCATAAGGGATCCTATAAGCACTTAATATATATTTATTAAAAACACCGAAGACAAACAAAGTTCTAAATCTTTTTTAGTTCAGATAATCAGCAAATATTTAGGGTGGATTGATAATGACTTTGTATGGTTTACAAGAAGTGAATCTGAACAGTCAACTGACTATATTTTCTGAAGAATAATAATTATGGAAGTATTGGACTTTTATTAATTTTCTCCCGGTTCCTGTCTTTCTCTTTGTTTCTCCCTCTCTCACTCATCACGTTATTTATTTTAATTCTTTTTTAAAGTCAGTGTTAAAGAGGTGATGATGGAAGACAGTTGTGGAGTTTGGATATTTAACATTCAATGGATTTGACTGTTGTGAGAAACTACAAACTTTCTAATCCTATAGTGATTGTTAGTTCTGCTTAGGTGCCAATATGGCTTTTAAATGCCAGGACTTGATGTAGCAGTAATTAGCACTTTGCTAGTGAGTGAACAAAGTTTTCAGAATGTAAGCTTATTTTGTGTAAAGAGTTGTACTCAGGGGCTTCACATATTAACATAATCAGTTAACTACATTTGTTGCTGTCCTCTGTGAAAACCAGGTAAATACACACCTACACACATATATGCACATACACAAACAGTTTTTTATTGAGGTCCTCAGTGTAGACTGCATTTGTCTTGTATTATGAAATAAGCTTTTGTCACTTATTCTCAGTGCTATCTTCAATGATGCTCAACAGTGAGAATATAGATGTACATATTCATGTTGTGATAATTAGTATATGTCTAATTTTAATTACTAATTCTACTTGTCCTATATTTGGCATTATTTCCTGTAGCATGAAGTATATTCACACTGAGTTCATTCCCTCCATTCACATTAACATTGAAGAAGAGCACAGGAGCACATAATTTCATATAAGAGGTATAAAAGCCAGATGCTAAAGACACTTGCTTTCATTTGCATTGCTCACTTGAGTTTTAAATGATTTCCTACTATTAAGTCAAATATACCAAACATTACCTCAGATAGACAGGAAATCAATGATTTTTTTTCAATATAATTGTTTCCCTTTTATTGACTTTTGCTTGTGGCATCTTTCCAGCTATATATGTAAAATATTTGAATACACATCTCCAAAAATTAAAAACACTACAAATGTACCAATGTTTATAAGAATCACCCAGTGAGACCAAGCAATATATACTATGAAATGTCATTAAAGTTATATCACATAATATTCAGACTAATAAAATCCACAGGGGCATTATGGTCTTTTAATAATTATTTATTTCTAAACACAAATATAAAGTTTCAAATCTAAGAGAGAATTATTTATTTACAGTGCAATGCTTTGATTTTCTTCCCCCCTCTATCACGCCAGGAGAATGGACAGATTCATATAATTTGTCTTATCTCAAGCTTCCCTTACCTTATTTTTTGTTGCCTCACTTATGGGAAGGTTGGTCAAATATGCAACTAAATGTGAAAGTCTTCTTAAAATGAAGAACACACTAGAGAGTATTATATGTTTAATTACAGCAAATAATTTTTAAAGCTATATTTCTTTTGTAAATACTTGTGGCATTATATAAAAGTGACCTGAGATATAAATTTTCATTCATTTTGAAAAGTCCATCCTGAAAAAAATAGATCTTTTATACAACTAAATGGATTTTCTCTTTAAGAAAATGAATCATATAGGAATAACTTCAATTTACATATTTAGAATGCTCATGTAAGACAATTTATTTTCTTATTTGTTTACTCAGATTTTGCATTTTTTTAGGAGGTCATCAGAAGAAAAACTACAATGATATGTTATTATGAACAATTTGATGCTTAGTATGGAATAAAATAGTGCCTTTAAAAATAATGCATTTTTGGGTACCAGCCAGCAGAACCACATGGTTCCTTGTGGCTCCCTTGTCCCACTGCCTCAGACACAGGTGGGAGGAGTGCTCCAGTCCCCGCCCCCATGCCCTGAACCAGCACCACACAGGTGTGCCCACTGGCAGTGGCTGGCAGCAACACCAGCCAGCATAACAGCACAGCTGGACACAGCCCCTTGACCTGCCTCAGACCCAGGGAGGAGCACCAGCCTACAGATCCGACCCACCAAGGTTGGACCAGCAGAAGTCTGTGGTGCTAGGGGCTCATTCTATGACCACAGAGTCTCCAACGGGAATCAGGGTGGTTTAACATAACCACCACCACACATACTGTCAAACAAAGACAATTCACCCCCACAGTAGTAACCAGGGCCACTCTGCAGCCAACCTCAGTGTAATAGAAGAAGTAAACCCCCTACCAAATGACCAAACATCAGTGAAAAAATACTAGAAGTACAAACAATCAGGAAGAAATGACACCAGTGAAAGGATACAGTAATGCCCCAAAGTCAGACTCCATGGAACAGGGAATCATTGAAATGTCTGAAAAAGAATTTCGAGCAATGATCTTAAGAAAACATGAAGAAATAAAGGAAGACTCAATTAGAGAACACAATGAAACAAGAAAAAACATCCAGAATATGAAGGAGGATATCCGCAAAGAGATTAATACCATAAAAAAGAATGTAGCAGATCTTCTAGAAATGAAAGACTCACTCAGTGAAATAAAAAACATGACTGAGAGCTTGAGCAGCAGGGTAGAGCAAGCAAAAGAAAGAATTTCAGAGCTTGAAGACGGTCTTTTTGAAATAACTCAAGCAGACAAAAAAAGGAAAAAAAATAATTATAAATAATGAGGAAAACCTAAGAGAGACAGCAGACAATTTCAAGTGGTCTAACATCCAAATTGTGGGTATTCCTGAAGGGTAGGAGAAAGGAAAAGGTATCAAAAACCTACTCAAGGAAAAAGTAACAGAAAACTTCCCAGGTGTAGGGCAAGATACAGACCTTCAGATCCAGGAAGCTCAAAGGTCCCCAAAAAGATTCAACCCAAAAAGATCCTCCCCAAGACATATGATATTTAAATTTTCAAAGCTCAAAGGCAAAGAGAGAATTCTACAAGCAGCAAGAGAAAAGCAACAGCTCACTTCTAGAGGAACCCCCATCCAACTAACAGCAGACTTCTCAACTGACACCCTACAGGCCAGAAGAAAGTGGAACGAAATATTAGAAACACTAAAAGTAAAAAGCAGCCAGCCAAGAATTCTTTACATATCAAGGTTCTCCTTCAGAAAAAAGGGAGAAATAGTGTATTTCCCAGACAAAAAAAAAAAAAAAAATAGTTGTGGGAGTTCAACACCACATGACCAGCCCTGCAAGAAATTCTCAAGGGAGTCATTCAACTGGAATCTAAATAATGGTGATCATCACCATGAATACACAAGAAAGAGCACAACCCACAGTTAAAACAAAAATGCCAGCAAGAAAGAGAAAGAAGCTAAATCATTCCTCCTTAAATCCCCAACTCACATTGAAGAAGAGAAATAAAAGGGGAAATAATGATTAAAAGATATTTAAACCACCTAAAAAAGTAGCAATTAAATGACAGCAATTAAACAACACTTCTCAATAAGTACTCTAAATGTGAATGGACTAAACTCCCCATTCAAAAGACACAGACTAACTGACTGGATTAAAAAGAAGGACCCAAGTATGTGCTGTCTTCAAGAGACCCACCTCACCTATAAAGACGCTCATAGACTAAAAGTGAAGGGATGGAAAAAGATATAACATGCAAATGGAAACCAAAACCAAACAGGGGTAGCTATTCTTATATCAGACAAAATAGACTTTAAACCAAAAAACATTTAAAAAGACAAAGAAGGCCGTTATATGATGATAAAGGGAACTATCCAGCTAGAAGACATAATAATCATAAGTATGAATGCACCCAATACCAGAGCACTGAGATATATCAAGCAAACCCTCTTAGACCTAAAGAAGGAGATAGGAACTAATACATTAATAGTGGAGATCTGAACACCCCTCTCTGAGTATGGGACAGGACTTCCAGGCAACAAGTCAACAAAGAGACACAGGATTTAATCTACACCCTAGACCAACTGGACTTGGCAGATATATACAGAACATGTCACCCAACAGCTAAAGAATACACTTTCTTCTCATCAGCTCATAGTACATTCTCCAGGATCGACCACATATTAGGTCATAAATCTAGTCTCAGCAAATTTTAAAAAATTGAAATCATTCCAACAATCTTTTCAGAGCACAATGGACTAAAACTGGAGATAAACGATAAGCAAATTGCTGGAAGCTATACAAATACATGGAAAATAAATAATGGGCTCCTGAATGACCTATGGGTCCAAGAAGAAATTAAACAGGAAATCAAAAAATTTCTAGAAACTAATGAAAATAAAGACACATCATACCAAAGCTTGTGGGATATGGCAAAAGCAGTACTAAGAGGCGAATTTATTGCAGTAAATGCTTATATCAAAAAAATGGAAAGACTCCAAATAAAAGACCTAACACTATGCCTCAAAGAATGTGAAAAATAACAACATTCCAAACCTAAATGCAGTAGATGGAAAGAAATAATTAAGATCAGAGAAGAACTAAATGAAATAGAGACTCAAAATACAATAGAAAAGATCAACAAAACTAAAAGTTGGTTTTTCAAGAGGATAAACAAAATAGACACATCATTAGCTAGATTAACAGAAAAAAAAAAAGGAAGAGAGAAAACCCAAATAACAAAAATCAGAAATGAAGAAGGAGACATTACAACTGACACCACAGAAATACAAAGAATCATTAGAGACTACTATGAACAACTGTATAACCATGAATTTGAAAATCTGGAAGATATGGATAAGTTTCTAGATACATATAAGTTAACAAGACTGAACGAAGAAGAGATAGAAAACCTGAACAAAACATAATTCTGATACCAAAACCAGATAAAGACACAACAAAAAAAGAAAATTACAGGCCAATATCTTTGATGAACCTAGATGCTAAAATCCTCAACCAAATATTAGCAATTAGAATACACCAACGTATTTATTTATTTATTTATTTATTTATTATTTTTTTTCCTTTTTGTCTTTTTCCGTGTCCGGCAACGGGATCGCAACCCTCGGTGTCACTCCCGCGCCTCGCTCAGCCAGTGAGCAGGAACCGGTCTGTATGTGGGATCCGAACCCTCGGCGGGAGCGCCACCGTGCTTCCCAAGCAGCGCACTATAGCAGTGTGCCACTGGGCCGGCCCTACACCAACGTATTTAAAAAATTATGCACTATGATCAAGTGGGATTCATCCCAGAGATGCAAGGATGGTTCAATATACGAAAGTCAATAAATGTAATACACCACATCAACAAGCTTAAGGACAAAGACCATATGATTATCACAATAGATGCTGAAAAAGCATTTGACAAAATTCAGCATTCCTTCATGATAAAGAATCAACAAATTAGGTATAGAAGGGAAATATCTTAACACAATTAAAGCCATTTATGACAAGCCCACCACCAGTACTACTCTGAATGGGGAAAAAGTGTAGGCCTTCCCCTTAAGGACAGAAACAAGACAAAGATGTCCACTCTCACCACTTCTATTCAACTTAGTACTGGAGGTACTAGCCAGAGCAATCTGGGAAGAGAAAGAAGTAAAGGAATCCAGACTGCAGAAGAAGTCAAACTTTCCCTATTTGTAGATGATATGATATTACTACATATAGAAAAAGCTAAAGACTCCATCAAAAAACTGCTAGAGCTGGTTAATAACTTCAGTAACATTGCAGGACACAAAATCAATGCCCAGAAATCAGGAGCATTTATATACTCAAATAATGAATTAACAGAAAGAGAAATAAAGAAAGTAAGCCCATTTACAATTGTCACCAAAAAAATATGATACCTAGGTATCAATTTAGCCAAGGTGGTTAAAGACCTCTACAATGAGAATTACAAACCACTTCTGAAAGAAATTAAAGAAGACACAGAAAGACAGAAAGATATTCCATGCTCTTGGATGGGAAGAATTAACATTGTGGAAATGTCTATACTACCCAAAGTGATCTACAGATTCAATGCAATCCCCATCAAAATACCAATGACATTCTTCACAGAAATGGAAAAAACAATCTTACCTTTCATATGGAAAAACAAAAGACCCCGAATAGCTAAAGGAATCCTGAGCAAAAAGAAATAAATTAAAAAGCCAGAGGCATAACTCTACCTGACTTCAAATTTTACTACAAATCTGTTATAACCAAAACAGCATGGTACTGGTATAAAAATAGACATTCAGACAAATAGAGTACAATGGAGAACCCAGAAATCACTCCTCAGGCTTATAGCCATCTAATATTAGACAAAGGCAACAAAAATTTACATTGGGAAAGGACTGCCCCTTCAACAAGTGGTGCTGGGAAAACTGGATATCCATATGCAGAAGAATGAAACTAGATATGCATCTCTCACCATACACTAAAATGAATTCAAAATGGATTAAAGACCTAGGTATAAGACCTGAAAATGTAAAATTACTAAGGGAAAATATAGGTGAAACACTTCAGCAGTTAGGTCAGGGCAAAGGCTTTATGAACATTAGCTCAAAAGCATAAGCAGCAAAAGAAAAAAATAAACAAATGGGACTATATCAAACTAAAAAGTTTCGACACAGCAAAAGAAACAATCGACAGAGTGAAAAGACAACCTACAGAGTGGGAGAAAATTTTTGCTCACTATGCATCTGACAAGGGACTAATATCCAGAATATACATAGAACTCAGGCAATTATGCAGTAAAAAAATAAATGACCCAATTAAAAAATGGGCAAAGGAGCTGAATATACATTTTTCAAATGAAGACATACAAATAGCCAACAGATACATGAAAAAATGCTCTATCTCACTAATCATCAGGAAAATGCAAATTAAAACCACATTGAGATACCACCTCACTACAGTTAGACTGGCTATAATCAAAAAGACAGTGAATAACAAATGCTGGTGAGGGTGTGGAGAGAAGGGAACACTACTGCACTGTTGGTGGGACTGTCAATTAGTACAAGCACTTCGGAAAGCAATTTGGAGGTTTCTCAAACAACTACAGATAGATCTTCCATATGATCCAGCAATCCCTCTTCTGGGTATGTATCCAGAAGAATCGAAATCATCATGTCAAAGAGATACCTGCACTCCCATGTTTATTGCAGCTCTGTTTACAATAGCCAAGATATGGAACCAACCTACATGTCCATCAATAGATGATTGGATAAGGAAACTGTGGTATATGTACAGTATGGAATACTACTCTGCCATAAAAAAGAATGAAATACTCCCATTTGCAACAACATGGATGAACCTGAGTGAAACAAGCAAAGCACAGAGGGATAAATACCACATGTACTCACTCATATGTGGGAGCTAAGAGAGAAAGGAAAGCAGGAAAGAAAGACCACAGTCGTGCCGTGATCCAACAGAGAGAGGGAACATTCCTAGGGATTTGAATTGGAGTGGATGGGAGAGTGGGAAGGGGAGGGAGGTTGGGGGATAATAGGGAGGGGACAAAGGGTACAAAAGTAATTTCTGGTAATGGGTATGCCCCAGTATGAATCTGGCCCCACATCATGGGCAGGAGGGGGGACAATCAGCTTTGTATCTAATGAATACTCATAATAAATAAATAAAAATAACGTATTTTCATGAAATCATAAATACTTTTCTTAGCATTTTGGCAATAAAACTTCAAATATTATAAAGTAAATGTGTCAAATTTCTCAAAGAATTTTGATGATAAAGAAGGTTGTGATTAGATTAAGGAGAGTTAGGTACTCACAAGAGGGACCAATTTTTAGAGTATAAAAAACTCTGTTTTTAAAACATCATGATATTAAAAATCATGATCATTTGTAATACAAAAAAAGAGAGAGAAATATGGTTGATAATTTAATATCTATCAACTCTGGGATTAAAGAAATTTAGATTTGAATGAGAAAATCTTTTCTTATTTTATCGTATAGATTGTGTATACAACATGATGTTTTGATATACATATAGACAGTGAAATGGTTACTATAGTCAAGCAAACTAACTTATCCATCGTCTCACAGTAACCCTTTTATTTATTTATTTATTTTGTTCCTAGTGGTGAGAACACCTAAAATCTACTCTTTTAGCAAAAATTCCAAATACAATTCAAAAATACAATATTACTAAGTATAGTTCTCATGTTGTGCATTGTATCTCTAGACTTGTTTATTCAACATATCTGCTACTTTATGCCCATTGACCTACATCTACCCATTTCCTACCCCTCCACTGCCCCTAGTAACCACTGTTTTACTCTGTGTGTATATTTGACATTTCTGTTTTTCTTAGATTCCACAAATAAATGAGATCATACAGTATTTTTTTTTCTGTTTATTTCACTTAGCATAATGACCTCAGTTTTATCCATGTTATGGCAAATGGTAGGATTTCCTTTTAAAAGGTTGAATAATTTTTCACCATAAATGTGAGAATATTTCACAATTTGTTCATTCATTTGTCTAATGGTGGCCTCTTTAATTATTTCTATAACTTGGGTGTTGTGAATAATGCTGCAATGAACATGAAAGTGCAGCTATCTTTACTAGGAGACGATTTTATTTCCTTTGGGTGTGGAGAAAATGTAAATCATACACTGCTGATGGGAATATCAATTGGTGCAGTTATTATGAAAACAGTGTGAAACTTCTTAAAGAAATTAAAAATAGAACTATTGTATGACCGAGCAATCCCTCTTCTGGTGTAAATAGCTTATTTATTCCATTAAGTATTTATATTGCACACAATTTATTACTTACCAATTTTTACTTGGCTAACTCCTATTTTGTGCTTCCCAAAAAGAATCATCATTTTTTACTCTGAGAATGACTCGGAATTTCAGCCACTAACCCACTGCTATGGTCTGAATGTTTGTCCTCTCCAAAGCTCAGGTGGGAGCTTGATTCTCATTCTGGCTATGTTGAAAGGTGGGGCCTTTAAGAGGTGATTGGATCATGAGGATTGTGCTCTCATGAATGGATTCATTCACCCCTGGAGTAATGGGTTAATGGTTTAATAGGTAATCGTGGGTGTGGACTGGTAGCTTTATAAGCAGAGCGAGTGAGGCCATTAACATCTCTCTTGCCCAGCCTCATGCCATGTGATTCCCTGCATCATCATGGTTCTCCTCGGGGAGTTCTCACCAAGAAGACTCTCACCGGCTGTGCTCTCTGGACTTAGGATTTCTCAGCGTCCAGTACTGTAAGAAATACACACACACACACATCTTAATTTCAGGTATTCTGTATATATGCAACAGAAAACTGACTAATACACCAACCAATAAGTAACCAAGAAATTCAGTCATATCACTTAAGAGGGGCAGCATATGCTTTACTCTAAAAATAGGGTGGGAGTTAGTAGAATTGCTTAATGAAACTGAATAAGGCACCTTTTGAGCATCTTTATTTCCAAAACAACATTGGCTTTATCTTGACTTTTCAATCTAATTTTCAACTATATTGTACCATTGCACAGTGCATTTGACCTTTTGACAAAATTCTACTGTTTGTTTAAAATCTTCCTGAATTACTTAGGTAAAGTCATATTTTAAATTGCTTAAAAGCAGAAAGGAGCAGATTTAGGAAATAAGAGGACTCAGATTGGGAATATGCCAAATATGGCAGGTCTAATTTAGTAAAGAATTACAAAAATAGAGTCTCAAATAAAAATCAGAGATAGTAGAAATATCTTATCTGAAAGCAGCCGGTTGCCATAGTAACAAGATACATTCATACTGGTGCTGATTGAAAGGAACATATCTCAGAATTAACGCAAGCCGCAGAGGATGGATATCTTTGAGAATCGTTCTTCTCTCCAAATTTTCTGTACTAGTAAAAGATGGTGAGATTGAAGGTCAGGGAAGGCATGAGAATATTACAAATGAGAAAATTCTTCTTGAACTTAGCTATTATTAGTACAGGGTGACTCAGAAACCATGTAGTCTAAGTGATGGGGCAAATTCTAACTGAAAATTTGAAATTTGAGATGAGATGTAGCAAATAGATTTCAAATTGAGTGCTATCCATAACCAATTTGGTTGCAAATGCCTGAAGTATAGTGCCGGCAGCTTCCCTGGACTCAGCATAAAAGAATGCAGTAGTGAAGAAAAAACCTGCAGGTTCCAGGGGGCAAAGTTGCAAACATTAATGTTGCCTGCTTTTTGAACATACGCCAGGGAGAGCACACCAGAATCAAAAGGCTTTTCAGCAAAAAACAGCAAACTGGAATAATGGTGTATGTAAAAGTCTAAAACCCCAACCAACTTAGTATTATCTGTAATCAGTGTTTCCAGGCTGGAGCTGTTCATACCTGAGAATACAGAAATGAACAAACCAAAATGCTTTTCCTGTACTGTCACTCAAAAACAATCAACTCTGAACACATCTGTGACCAACTGTGTGTGGGGTTTCCCCCGCACACCAAAGCAAGAAATCAGTCCTGCAGTATCTACTGCAGCTGGTCCTCAAATTCAAATCTATCAGCACAAGTTAAGGGCTCTGTCCCCAAGATTTCCCTCACTTCAGATGCCAATCAGAAATCCAGGCCTCTGGAACTTCTGAGCAGCTATTTAAATCAGGGTTCCCACAACCTCCTCCATAGGTTCAATTAATTTGCTAGAGTAGCTCACAGAAATCAGGGAAACACTTACATCTACCAGTTTATTACAAAGGATGTTACAAAGGATACAGAGAAAGAGATGCACAGGGGTAAGTATAGGGGAAGCGGTGCTAAGCTTCCATGCCCTCCCTGGGTGCCCCTCCCTCCAGGAACCTCCACGTGTTCAGCTATCAGGAAGCTCTCTGAACCCCAGTCCCTTTGATTTTTTATGGAGGCTTCATTACACAGGCATGATTGACCATTGGCTGTTGGTGATCAATTTAGCCTTTAGCCTCAGAGGTAGAGGTTGGGGCTGAAAGTCCTAACTCTAACCCTGCCTTGGTCATTTCAGTAACCAGCCTTCCTCTTGAAGCTACCTAGGGGCTGCCAGCCATCAGTCAATTCATTAATATACAAAAAAGCATCACTTTGGAGATTCTAAGGATTTTAGGAGTTGTACACCAGGAAACAGAGATGAAAACCAATTATAGATTTCACAATATCACAATACCAAAAATTCCAATATACATACAAACACACAAACAAATAAACAAAGGAATTTCTGATTCTTTAATTTCTGGAAACATTTTCAAAAATTTTTTCTTCTTGTTACCTGTTAAGAACACATTTAACAAGTTAGTAAAGCTTACATTGTTTTCAATTATATAATTTGGTTGGAAAGTTGGCATGTATCTGGGTCTCCTCAACCTGCTCATCAGAAGAGAGGAAGCAGGCCCAGCACTAGTAAATGAGTAATCTATATTCTAATCAGCACAGAAATAATTCCCATAGGAGTGTTAGACTTTGGGGGATGCGACATGCTTTACAGATAAGTTTATTAGGATATTCTGTAGGAAACATGATTGTATTGAATTTGCAGTAAAGAAAAATCTTCATTTGGAAAATGATATAATGATAGTGTCCCAACGTTTTCATATGTTTCCTTCAATATAAAAAATGTAGAACAACAACATGAAAAGCAAATAATGCAGAGCTGTCCTTGTTGAATCAGAAACAAACTGGGCGCCTCAAATTCCCAGATTCTTTTGCCACCGACCCACTGAATTTACATCAACCTGTGGATAGGTTTTGTTCTATCCCTCGTGAGATGACAATCATTAAGTCATTGGAAACCAGTTTAAGACTGAGTTTTGACCCTTTCTCCATGCAAATGTCAGAGTGGTTCTTAATAACTGGAGATATGAAAATCCAATAATGAATTCCTTTTAACTTCAAAACAAATGAAAAAATAAAAAATAGGCCACTATGTGGAGAATATGTGAGTGTGGACACAAACTTGGAGTAGGGAGATGAATTAGAAGGCTAAAGCATTAATCCAGGGAAGAAGTGACTGTGATGTAAATCACAATGGTTGCACTATTGGGCAAAATGGGGGAATCATAGAGGAGTAGACAAATTCAAAACGATATTTAAATAGTACGATTCAGAGAGTTGGAGGATTGCAGTGGCTCACTGGCTATGAGAAAGATAAAGAGGAGAGATAACACAAGGATGAATGTTTCTCCTATTTTGCATATAAGTGTTCAAAATATTGTAGCTCAACAAAAGCCAAGAGCTGAGGTCCAGGAGGTAGGGAAGCAACATAATCTGACCGCACTATCTCTTCATCTTCTGATATTCTGCCAAACCCAACTGGAAGGGGACAAGGAAGCTGCAGTCAGTCCATGTTTGCCTTACCAGGGCACAGAGTAGGGAGGAGAGGGGTGGACAACAGATCTGGAAGAGCAAATGAAAAATACTGAATGCAACTGCTAATTGTAAAGGTGTGATGCTCTGAATATTTCACACATTTATGATGTCCTTTTATACAACCCTCCAATGACCACTTCTTATATTTTTTGAAACTAAACTGGCTTTAGAAGCTTCTTTTATTCCTTATGCTTTCATTTACATAATATAATGAGTTCACTGATTGTACTCTTATTGGCATTCCGAATTGCCATATCAACCTTTCATTTCAAACATATCTTGCATGTTTCTTTTAAACTTTGGCTGCATAATTTCCACTTAACCTTTGCACTCATGTATCATCCTGCTCTTTCAATTTCCATAACTTTCTGTTCTCTCTCTTAGATAATGTTCTGTCTATAATCCTCAATATTTTTATTAACTTCTATTTATAAATTGTAATCTGTTCTGCATTTTTCCCTTTTGTCACATAAAAATTGTGAATTCAAAACAAAACAAACATTTCGAGAGATTATTTTTTCAAAAGTCATTTTTTTTACATTATTGGGTTGAAATATATTGATAAAGTGCTCTAAAAAGTAAGCCATTTGGAATTTTAATATATATCTGCATATTATATCTTCTCAAAATATGAGTTATTTATCTTATCTAAATATTTTGCTATGAAGAGAGTGAGACTAGAAAATGCTAAGTATATTGCCCCAAATCATTAACTAAATATGACAAAATGACAATTCCAGACAGGTTTACTGGTTCCATAATTTGCACATACTTCACTTTTATAAATATTGAAGATGCATGTACACATACAATCTTAGAGGTAAATATATTAGTAATTTTTCTATTTTGGTATGATAAGAAAGTCCTGAGTTTTGAAATGTTTGTAAAAAGGGGAAACTGCTCTTGGAAAGAAAAATAGTAGGCACATATTTACCTTATCAGTCTTACAAGAAAATAATTGGACAGCAGAGATAGATATAATAGGTCACCTCAGAAAGGACGACATTTACAAGAGACCCTGGCATGATAAGAACAGTGATATTATGAGCTTGCAATTGTTGTCATCCATCATATTGGTAATACAAATAAGGATGAGCTTTGGAAAAAGGATGCATGCAGGCAAAGCTGAGTTTAAATTATAACAGCTGGCTAAAGCTTTCAACCAAGATATTCTAAGGAAGCATCTTTTCTCATCAAAAGCAATTAAACAAATAACTCAGCATCACAGGTAAGGCAAAGGCAAATGACTTCAGGTCTAGCAATAGAAGGTAGACATCATTTCTATAATCAAATGAAAATCTCATGAGCATTATGAAAGCAACCAGAACAGCTGCCTTTGAATCTTGCCAACGAGACAGATGCTCTTGGAACATCCCCTTCCATGACTGCCACCGGAGTCCCAGTAGGGCACTATTGTCATGCCATATTCCACTTTTAATTTGTTATTTTACTCATAGCCACATTTTACTCAGACTGTTAAAACGTTCATGAAAATTAAATGCCATGTATTCATATTTGATTTCTACCAGCAGCTCTACTCAATGTGAAATATTCTAGTCTAAGAATCTGACTCAGGTTTCACTGAAAATATCCCCTCCTTAGCCATCCAAATATTATTTACTTTTAGTTTAGTATTAAAATTTTAAAAAACAAAGGTCTTAGTTTTACAGACTTAAAATAAAATTATTCAAACCTGTGATTACTAAGCATAAGAAATGTTTACATCAAGTAATATTTTAAAATATGTCATACCTACCAGGTAGAGAATTATATATATGGAGGACAAATATTAAATCTCATTTTTCCCATGTGCATTTACTGTCACTATTTCAAATTACAATGAATTGTTCCCTAATATTTAGGGGAAATTCCCAAATTATATTGTTTTAATAAGGGGTCCAGAAAATTTAAACAGGATAATTTGAGCTGAGTTTTCTAAACTGTGTTTATAAAATGTGTTCTGTCTCAAGGTCCCTCACAAGACTGAAGTAACTGAGGGTGAGGTCTTAGCTGAAGTCTCACTCCTAAGCAGAATTGTTAGCAGAGCTTAGGTCTTCCTCAGGTTCTGGTCAGGAACATTAGTTCCTTGCCATGTGTGCTTCTCCATAGAACATGTCAACTGGCTTCCATCAGAGTGAGAAAGTGAGAGAAAAAGAAACAGTAAGAAAGAGTCAGAGATTTTTTGGTACCTAATCTCAGATGTAACATCCCTTTACTTGCTGTATTCATGAGAAGATAATGAAATGAATCACGAGGACTAATCTACACTGAAGAGTATTATACGAAGGCATGCAAACCAGGAGGTGAGAATTATTTGGGACCAACTTAGAGGTTGTTTATAAAAGATTATAAAATTTTGTTGAATTACTTGATTAATGTTAAAGATTTTGGAAAATTAGGATTCCAGTCAGTTTTATATCTTGCCACAATTTCAAATATACGAAATGATTGTCTCACAAATACATAGAAATAGTAAAATCTAATAGAAACAGGGTCAGAAATACATTTTGCAAATAATATAGAAATTAACATTTTGTAGCTACTTTGTAGATTCCCATCAGTTTGGTCTATTCAACATTGTTAATTTATTGACAATGCTTATTATTTTAATTTTATTGTAAAAATGATGCTACAGTAAGTAGGTTCTACTAACTTGTTAAGTTATAGTCGTTTTCCTGAGATAGCTTTTATTGGTTTTAGAATATCTCTGATTATACATGGAAAACAAAATTGCATTTACAGCTATCTGGAAGTAGTTCAAATCTTGCTGCATTTTGGAAAAATATAATTCCCATGGCATTGCCAAAGGAAAAAGCCCTCATGTCATCTTGGCCCAAATTAAATGAACTTATACTTGGTCACAGGACTTTTCG
Source organism: Galeopterus variegatus (assembly GCF_000696425.1). Taxonomy (NCBI): domain Eukaryota; kingdom Metazoa; phylum Chordata; class Mammalia; order Dermoptera; family Cynocephalidae; genus Galeopterus; species Galeopterus variegatus. The sequence goes on from NW_007736957.1 coordinate 47,236, forward strand.
AACACATAAATATTTCTAATACTTGTACATGACATTCTTTCTTGAGGTGAAAGTTTCCACTTTGCTTAGATTGTGTAATAGAAGAAAAAAGGTAATGAATTTTTCCTAAACAACAAGCAATCTTCATTTTCAAGGGTTTATAATTTTGTGAAGCTTTTAAAAACATAGTAGACCTAACTTGTTAAACTATTTTATTTTATATTGAAATGTTTATATCATTATTATTTTATCATTCAACATCTATAAAAATTTAAATAACCTGAATGATGTTTTTTGTCCTTAGTACTTGGATCAAGAATGGAGAAATGTCCAGAGATGACAAAGCTTACACATGGAAGGAATTGAGAATGAGGGTTGGAAATGATCAACTTGACTAAGGATGTGTTGAGGAAGAGAAGTTTTAGTTCATCAAGTAAAAATTGGGGGTAGGCAATTAAATTTGAGTTTGAGTTTAAGGAGAAAAGTATTGGCAATTATCACCTCGCAAATGATATGCACAGTATGAGACCTTTTAAAATTATTTTAAGTATTATTGTATGTAGAGAAGATAGGAAGAAACAAGCAAACCAACTAAGAGAATGGTTAGTATTGTCAGAGGACCAAGAACAGTATCCAAGAAGCCAAGTTAAGGATGTGCTTCAAGAATAGGCAACTGCCTCATTTACTACAGATAAGTATATAAGATGAAAACTGAATATAGTGATAGAGATGTCTTGGTTGATGCTGAAGAAGTATATTTCATTGTACTAATGGGGCCAAAATTCTTACTGGAGTGGGCTCAATGCAAAATGGAAGATGACAAAATGGAGACATTAGTATAAACAAATATGTTAAAAGTTTAAGTATAAAGGATCAGAAGAAAAAAAGACTGGTAGTTATAGTAGGATATTTGGTTAAGAAGATTTACAGAAAATATACACTCTGTTTAGCAACATAAAGGGCACTTATTACCTTTACAAGACTTCTTCGTAGTAGTGGTGAATGCCTGAACATAATTGATTTTTTTGAAATGATAAGAATGGAAGAGAAATAGCAAGCTTAGAAAATTTTTAAGGAATTTATGTGCATGTAAATCAATTAAATTTAAAAGGAAATAGACAAAACCAAAAATATAAAAACCAGGGCTGCTCCTCTGAAATGCTTAACATAATTTATAAACCTAGGTAAACATTAATAAAGGGGAGTGGGGAAGAAAATATGAATGAACAAAAATTTAGAATAATGTAAAACAGCTTCTGACACACCAGAGATTTATAAAATGATAAAGCAATATTATAAGAAATTTCATCATTTTAAATTTCTTATAATAAGGGAATAAATTTATATGAAAATACAAATGTAAAAATTGACAAAAAAATAAACAGAAATCTTGGAAAAGCTACTAACTTACTAGTAACTAAAAACTTAATTAAAACCTCACACCACCACCCTAAAATTTCTTAGTACTCTGTTTCCTTTTTTTTCTGATGAATTTCACCTAACATTCAAGGGTTATATAACCGCTAATTAAACTTAGAAAATTATAGGCTCTATTCACTTGTGAATGTATATTCAAATATCTTCAATAAAATGTTGAGTTAACTGAATTCCATAGTGTATTAAAAATGCATTACAAATTTCAGCATAACACAAGAAGAAAAAGAATAAGCCAGTGTGTGAAGAGAGGTAAAGAAGAATGTCAGCCAGCAAGAAGAGCACAAAAATGTTCTGAATTTGGGAAGAACTTGGAACTTAAGAAAACTAAAGAAGGGAAACAGTGACTTCTATCTGTCAGAAACTGCTGCATGCCTTTGATAGGTCAGTATTTTTGCAAAGCTGGGTTTGGGTGATGTGATAAAAAGGAATTATCATACAAAAAAATCAATGTGGAGCAGGAAATGAGAGTGGCAGTGTCCAGTACGAATCCAAAATTTAAGAAAACATGCAGTATCCAACAGGTACATATATCCCACCAGAGAAAATGCAGAAATAGGCATATACTTTTGTGTGTTACAAGCATGGCAAAGAAAAAGAGATGAATAAAGAATCAGAAACGGGGCAAGATACTGCCTTTTCCCAACATCTCAGGATGAGGACTTTTAAGCCCTTGTCATAAGCTGAAAAGATAAAATTCAATGGATACACAAAGATTCAGACACAGATATGCCAAGATAACTGAGTACTTGCATTCCTTCTATGTCATTGAGTATCTATCAAAAAAGCTTATGTATTGGGAGAGGAGCTATTTTTCCTAGTTTCCTCAGAATTAGATGAAAAGTAATTTAAAATAATTTCTAGATAAGAGTTCAGACACTAATTATTGCTAGCTTCAAACTTAGAATACTGCATGATCATAAAATATAATAAAACTCAATACTGGGTATTGGATTAGGAGAAAACTGATCAAAGACTTATTACTATTACCACTACTTTTTTTTTTAATTTAGTAAGGTTATAACATCTAAATCTACAGTATTAAGGTTAAAATGAACAACAATGCATTAGAATAGATTTAAAACAGTAATTCATTACTTTTTTCTTTATATTGCACTACATGTTCATAAATATGCACACACATAATTAATGGAAGTGAAAACATAGGTCGTATCATTTTGGAAGATATTTTTCCTGAATTGAAAAGAGCCAGATTTGATTTGAGAGTAAAAACTGAGTGCTTAATGGTTGTGTTTAAGAGCATTCTTCCCAAATTTCTCTTTTTTCTAGAAGAAAGTTCATAGTTCATATATCCTAGTTTGAAAGGATGAACATGCAGTCAAATCTAGAACTTTTAAGTTGTTACTGTTTCTCACGAGCACAAATATTATAAAATTGTGCTGTATGGCATAGTAACCACTAACAACATAGGACATTTACAAATGAGTTTATGGTAATTATATTTAAATATTATAAAAATTCAGTTTCATAATTATGCTAAGCCACATTTCAACTGCTCAATAGCTACATGTGGCTACTGGCTACTGTACTGAACGGTGCAGATATAAAACATCACCACTGTTGCAGAAAGTTCTGTCGGACGGTGCTGCTGTAGAATAAATAAAATATGGGTGAGCAACATTTTCCTTACTAAATATATGCTATAACACTATAGCAATTATTTGTCTAGTTAACTCTAGTTTCTGCAGTATGCTTTGATAATAGACAAATAGACAAATAGAAATACAATATAGATGCATTTTTTCAAAGGATCCGTGTATAGTGTAGAAATCAGTATATGAGGAGTGAGCCTCCAATGGTCAAATGATGAACATTTTAGTAGAAGGTATTAAGAAAATGTGGGCACTATATGGAGAGTATTAGCTTACAGATGAATTAGAGATTTAAGTATGAAATATAAACCTAAGAATCTATGCAAAGAAAACATGGAATCTAGGAAAGATCACCTTTTTAAATAATCTTCTAAGCACAAAATAAGATAAAATTTATGTTTTATTATATCGAAGTAAGATTTTTTAATAAAATATATCTTAGATATAATTAATTCAAACATGACCTCTTAGGAGAATATACATCTCAAACTGACAAGTAATAATTGCCAAGTGTACACAGAAGTGTTTCTAAACAGCTAGTTGACAGAATAAGCAATTAGAAAATTATATGGAAAGATAAATTTGAGAAAAGGCAACATGAAAAGCAAATAAGCATATGAAGAGATATTTAAGCTCTGTTATTCAGGGAAATGCATATGAAAACAATGACATGACATTTTATACCAAGTAGAGAGGCAAACATTTGGAATTTGTGTAATGTTAAACATTGGAGAAAATTGGAAAAATAAGAACCTTTGTGTGAAATGACAATGCCACAATATAAAAATGAAAATAACATTCCCAATCACAGAAAGTATAAACCAAGGATTTTATAGCCAGCCAAACTGATCTTTAAGAACCAAGTCCCTCTTAGTGACTTGTCTAGAGAATAAGCTCTATTCATCCAAGAGATAACTAGGAAAACTGCAGTAACAGGTCTGATTGAGAGCATTTTTATGTAAAATATAGTTCTACATCACTCAGCATTTGGGAAATGCAAATCAAAACCACACTGAGATACCATCTCACTCTAGTTAGGATGGCTAATATCCAAAAGACTGAGAATGATAAATGCTCGTGAGGTTGCAGAGAAAAAGGAACTCTCATACACTGTTGGTGGGACTGCAAAATGGTGCAGCCT
>NW_007736957.1:52402-54554 GCF_000696425.1 Galeopterus variegatus
ACTGAGAACTGAGAATGATAAATGCTCGTGAGGTTGCAGAGAAAAAGGAACTCTCATACACTGTTGGTGGGACTGCAAAATGGTGCAGCCTTCATGGAAAATGGTATGGAGTTTCCTCAAACAATTACAGATAGATCTACCATACGACCCTTCTATTCCACTGATGGGAATATACCCAGAGGAATGGAAATCGTCATGTCAGAGAGATACTTGTACTCCAATGTTTATTGCAGCACAATTTACAATAGCCAAGAGTTGGAACCAGCCCAAATGTTCATCATCAGATGAATGGATAAGGAAATTGTGGTATATCTGTACAATGGAATTCCACTCTGCTATAAAACAGAATGAAATACTACCATTCGCGGCAACATGGATGGGCTTAGAAAAAATTATATTAAGTGAAATAAATCAGGCACAGAAAGACAATACCACAGGTTCTCACTTATTTGTGGGAGCTAAAAATAAATAAATAAATACACAAAGGGGAGGGGTCGGGAAGAGGACACAACAATCACAATTCCTTGAACTTGTTAAGACAGGTGAACAGTTATGATGCTGATGAATGGGAGGTGGGAGGCAGAGGGTGGAGGGACACAAAAATTAACTATGTTGTATATTAATAAAAGAAATAAAAATAAGACATAGTTCTAAAAAGAAAAAGTGGACATGTCAGTGCTAAACGGAAGTGCAGATGTCATATGTTGTGACAGTATAAATCATTCAACAAGTACACTGGAAAAGAAAAGAGAAAAGTAGAATAAACTTGTTAGTTGTATAGATAGTAAGTGGCAGCTAAAGAACTCATAAAAAAGAAAAATGGACATGCTACGCAGTAAAAATGTTAAATAAGAAAACTAAAGCCATTTTTAAAAAATAAAAATATTTTATTTTTTAATTTTATTTTGCATTAAAAAATACAAATTTTCCTAAATGATTTTTTTTTTAAATTAAAGAGCAAGTAATAATCAGTAATCAAAGAAAGAATCATAGGAATCAAAGGTAAATATAATCAAAGGAAATACACAGTAATGTATATGACTGTAAAATAATATGAATGAGTTGGGACCAAACATGTCAGTCATATCAATAAATATGAATGAGCTTAACTCAATCATATTAAAAAATATGAATAGACTTAATTTACAAGTTAAAAGAAAATTATTTTCAATTGGGCTTTCAAATCAAGACCCAACTACATGCTGTATATACGATGCACCTAAAATAAGGTGATTCCTAAAAGCTATAGGTAAAGACATGGAAAAATAGAATATGAAAGCAGTGGTAGGAATCCTAACATCAAACAAAGTAGGATGCAAGTCAGAAAAAAAGCCCATGAAAATTAGGGTTTTTTTTTTTAAATACAAAATGTCACAATTAATGAGGATGACATAAGGTTTATTAATATCTAAGCACCAGATAAAACAGTAACCACTTATGGAGAAAAAACTAAAGATGCTAAGAGACACACATAGACAAAGTACAAGGAAGAGGCTTTCATAAACATCACTAAATATAAGACAGATGAAGTGACAAAAATATGAGTTAGGGGATAGAGACCTAACCAACATAGTAGTATGTTATGTGTGTATAGCAAATTTTTCACCCTGATAATAAAGAATGTGCCTTTTTCCCAGAGGCCTAAGAAAAATTCACAAAAACTGATCACAAGTTAGCTCACACACAAAAAATTAATGTTACATAAAGTAGGAATATTATAAAGAACATTTTCTGAGTGTCTAGAGGTGAGAAGTTTGGGAGGTGATTAATCAGTTCATGGATGAATGGGTTAAAAGATTAATGGATTATGTTAAAAGTGGTTTAGTTATCATGAGAGTGCATCTGCTACAAAAGCTAGTTTGGCATGTTCTTGCTCTCTCACCATGTGATGTCCTGCACTGCCTTGGTGCACTTCCTTGGAAACCTGCAGAGTCCCCCACTAGTAACAAGGTCCTCACCAGATGCAGCGCCTCAGCCTTGGACTTCTCAGCCTCTAGAACTGTAAGAAATAAATTTCTTTTCTTTTTTTTTCCTTTTTTTTTTCGTGACTGGCAACGGATCGCAACCTTCAGTGTCGCGCCCGTACCGGATCGGGACCGGCAATGGGATCGCAACCCTTGGTGCTGCGCCCGCACCTCGCTCAGCCAGTGAG